>NC_064232.1:1899184-2204465 GCF_023101765.2 Spodoptera frugiperda | reverse complement strand
AGAGATAACTGGCTCAAAAGACCCACTAGGTCAAGAGATAACTGGCTCAAAAGACCCACTAGGTCAAGAGATAACTGGCTCAAAAGACCCACTAGGTCAAGAGATAGATAACTGGCTCAAAAGACCCACTAGGTCAAGAGATAACTGGCTCAAAAGACCCACTAGGTCAAGAGATAACTGGCTCAAAAGACCCACTAGGTCAAGAGATAACTGGCTCAAAAGACCCACTAGGTCAAGAGATAACTGGCTCAAAAGACCCACTAGGTCAAGAGATAACTGGGTCAAAAGACCCACTATGTCAAGAGATAACTGGGTCAAAAGACCCACTAGGTCAAAAGGGCACTGTGTCAAAAGACCCACTAGGTCAAAAGGGCACTGTGTCAAAAGACCCACAGAGTGAAAAGACCCACTGGCACTAACTTCGTCACTTCTAGGTACCTACATTTTATACGTAGAAATGACGTATTTGCCCCAACTCTTAAACTTTGATTCGTTTTATCTAAATATTGTTGTCTTATATGACAAAATAAAAAATACGTGTTTAATATTATTTCATTACCTAACTGACTGACTAAATAGATTTATAATGTTCATACCCCGTCATCATCCTTATTCAATGTAAACATCATCTGTGTGACTCACTCAGTCATTGTTATGACACCACACTCACGGTTATGACACTGACAATAGGAGGAATACATTTCCAACAATTTAATGACCTTTTGTTATAACTTTCGTAAAACAAACAAAATTAATTAATATGTTATCTTTTTTTTTTAATAAAACGTTGCCCCACACTAGGATTTTCTCCTGTGTCGTGGGTGCGTTTACAAACATACAAGTTCACATACAACATGACACCCAGACCCGAAACAACAATTTGTGGATCACACAAAGAGTTGCTCCGTGCGGGAATCGAACCCGCTACCCGTTGCACGGCAGCCAGTTGCCCAGCCACCGCACCAACCGTGCAGTCAAATTATCGGCTTACTCACGTAACTGTTTAACGAGGAACTCGATCGACAATCGCCGCGTCATGTATCGCGGAATGCTGCTCATGAATACGAGGCTCTAGCATGGCTTGAACTGCGGACTACCTAGCGAGTTTACCGGAGCTCCGGGTCGAAAAGCAGGAGTAGGAACGGGGTGGTTTTTAGTCAGTAAGAGTCTGACACTCCCTCTCGCCTTGCCCAAGGCGGGAGAAGTCATTGGATGATTTTCCCCCTCAAAAAGAAAAAAAAAGCATGGCTTGAACTGCGGACTACCTAGTGGGTTTACCGGGGATCCGGCTCGAAGGGCAGAAGTAAGAACGCGGCGGTTTTTAGTCAGTAAGAGTCTGACACTCCCTGCTGCCTCGCCCAAGGCGGGAGAAGTCATTGGATGACTTTCCGCCCTCAGAAAAAAAAACAAAATGCATGGGTTGAAAATCTTGAAACTGGTCCCGTTCCTCGTTCGTTTCTCGCGTTCTTAGTTACGTAAGTAAGCCGATAACATAATATGTACCTAACTAATTGGATGACCACATATTTTTTCTCTTACACCGTATAATTATTATTTTACTGAATATAAGTACGTTAAATATGATGACTAGTTTTCAAAATTCCCGGAAAACTGTTACGGTAATAATATTATGTTACTCATACAAAAACATAATGTATATAGGGTGACTGGTAATTAGTGAACGATATTTAAACACGTGATTGTACATATGATTACAAACAACTTTCCCAAAGAAACTTATATTGTATACTTATTAGTTTTATTTTTATCACAATAAGAAAACAACAAAATTTCATTAGTACGCGCGCGTAAAGATCAAAAATACCTAATAGTCTTCAGTGGGCGCGGGCGCCTCGCTGCTAACAGCTGATCATGCGTAGGCGCGCGAAATTTTGTTGTTTTGTTGTTGTGATAAAAATAAAACTAGTGAGTATACAAAAAAGTTTCTGTGAGAAAGTTATTTGTAATCATGAGTACAATCACGTATATGGTCTGGTATAACATATAGACTACTTTTATCCCACGAGAAACGCGAGCGACGCCACTGGCAGAAGCTAGTTTTGATTGAAATAATTATCTACGTCAATAAATTAAGCATGAGATCTTACTACTCCAGAAGAGTTATATTTGTGTTACCAGCCTTTTAGGGAATTATGAATTTGAAGATTGTAATTTCGACAGTTCAGTCAAATAAGCTTAAATTAGGTAAGAATCTCGGAATGCGAGATACCCAGCTGTAATTTTGTATATACTTGTATATTGACCCTTTTGTCAATTTTTTTATACGGTTAACCGTTTTCGAGATAGATGGCGGAGAACGCGCGGTCACTGCAACACATCAAACATTTTTTTTAAACTAACCTATCCGTGATGGTTGTCTAATGTCTATGGAAAGGACATTAAAAAAGACATTATGGTTCCTAAAACCATTTTTCATCAAAATCAATTGTTTGAATGATAGACGTTTTTTTTTTATATATAATATTTGCAACCCGCCCAATCTTCGTACCTATGGTTGCAATGGTGATATATTATGCATGTATTATACATACTTATATACATGTATTATACATATTATTAAAACTTCATCTTGAATCACTCTATCTATTAAAAAATACCGCATCAAAATCCGTAGCGTAAGTTTTAAAGATTTAAGCATACAAAGGGACATATGACCACAAAAAGCGACTTTGTTTTATACAATGTAGGGACTAGTATTATTTGAAGCTCATACCTAAAGTGTTTAATTCTTGGGGTGCCTTAGCTTTTGGACGCGGTCGTGGGCACGGGTACGGGCGTGGGCGTTTACCTTGGTTCAAGTTCGTTGGTTTTAAAGCTCGTAGTCTCATTTCCTTCGATGGAGATCCAGGAAACAGTTCTGAAATAAAATATTTGAAATTATTTAATTTTAAGAATAATTAGGCCGGGGCCTAAGTACTGGCGCCCACCACCGGCACGTCACGGCATGGCATGGCCAAGGATTTTAATACAAATTAAGTTCTAATGAACCTTATTTCAATGAATTTAGAATGTATGTGGGTAGTTCCTCAGAGACAACATTTTCGATGTCTATGGGAGTATTTTTGAAACTAACAAAACGGCATGTAATATTTTTTTTAGTATAGTTTAGCTATATCAGTTACTAGGACAAATAATATTTTTTAAATAATTGCAGATTTAAAAAAAAATTTTTTTTTTTGAAGATTGTTCTTCTGATTCATATGGCGTGTCCGTTTGCCATTTTCCGGAACAAAGTAGTCGATTTCGCATTTTCCCTTTGATACTTCAATATAAATTATAATTAAACCGAAAGGAGATGAGTTGTCCTCTTCAAAAAAAAATATGTATTTGTCGGGATCGAGGGTAGAATTGAAACACAGGCGTCCACCCTCGGCGCTCGACGGAGTCAAGGATTCATCGGCTGAGCGGCGTGTCGATCACTTCTCGTGCAGCAGCCGACCAGTGCGGTCGAATATTGAACCGTCGTGTGTTTCAACTGTATACCTAGTCTGTAACCTGTTAGTTTGATATTGTAACAGTTAATTATCTTTCATGTACTTTGTAACCATGTTTGCACTTTGAGAGTGACTGAGACCTCTGAGTTTGTTTCGGCATTTCTTCTCAGAGTAGTCGGTAGGAAATGCCGGCCCCATCAGTAGCTTAAGTAAAGTAACAGTGCAATGTACAGAATTAAACAATAGTTCCATATCGAAGACTTTATTATTTTACTGCTACCTTCGTCATAACGCCCACAAGTATTCCTGACATGAGTAGTGAGATTCTCCTTTCACCGACATATCGAAAGTGAGAGATCTCCTATCTCCGACATCAGAAGTGGGATGGACCCGGACGATTGAAGATGTTGAAATCATCGGAGCTGATTCATCGAGAACTACTTGCATTCGACCCCAACAAAAAAAAACTGCGATGCAAGGCAAGCGCAGTACATCGTCATCCGGTACACGAGCAACGGCGGCGGTGGCAGCGGCAGCAGGCCAGGGACACGGCGACGGCAGCGGACCAGGAGACGCGGCGACTGTAGCGGACCAGGGAACGCGGCGACGGCAGCAGACCTGGGGACGCGGCGGCAGCGACAGCGGGCCAGGTGACGCAGCGTAAGCGCGGCGTATGGTGAGAAGCGTATTGATGTCTGCAGTTGGACACTGCATCATCGGGAATATTCAGGTGACCTTGTTCCTTTTATTATGATTCTGATACCAAATACTTTATAGGATGAAAATGAGTCAGCGTTTCCTGTTTAGGATTGTTGATTTTGCGATCAGAAGTATTATTTTACTTTTGTCGGGTAGTCATAATAAAAACTTAGTCGTGATGTTTGAGAACCGAGATCAGTTGAAGAGTCATTAGAATGGCGTCTTTTGGGTAATGTTATTCTGTGTTGTATATTGTTAGGTTACGTGATATCTCAAATAATCTTTGATTTTGTTTAGTTGGAAATTTGACTTCCGCGACGTGAGGTAGATTTAAATATGCGCTTGCGGTGTAGCGTGGTACAGAACATTGAGAAGGTTAGTTCTTAACAAAGCAGGGTTAAAAGATGCTCACTTAGCGATTCGCGATTGAAGTTAGATGCGAATTGTCTTCTGAAGTCCTGGGCAAACTCATGATCGGTTTGCCGTGATCTAATTTTTGGGTTTAGTGTGTTATATTTAGTTTTAATTGTAGGTAGTAAGTCTAGGGAACAAAGATTCTGATTTATTTTACTGCACTGTGAATGCTTATCATTACAGTGCTTATCATTACAATGCTTATCATTACACTCGAGTCCATAACACAAGTCGTAGCTGACTTGAAGTGACTTGGGAGTCCTTGCGAGTGCCTATGATGTGGTAACCTTGAAGCAATCGATGTTGATTACTAATCATTTAATTATATTTTGATTGAGGGTACTTAGACGTAAGATATGTTTCCGAAGGTACATTTTAGTACTCTGATAGACTGTTAGGTAGTTATTCTAAATGTAGTCTGTCAAGTTTGGTTTTGCCTAGTAAAGAAAACCGCGGAGTAACGAGACGCGACATTTCATTTTGATATTGCATCTAATTTGAATAGTGTAGGTACATTGAAAATTATTTTAAAAGGTGTTACCGACATTTGTTACCTTTTTACCATTATGAGTATTGTAGTTGTAACTGTGGGTAGACTGGTTGTTTAAGCGGTAGTTCGGCATTTTATTTTGATTGTGCATCTGAATTGAATAGTTACAGTACAGTTCTGACGAATAAGGACGAGGAGGATATCTGATCACCAGGTTCCTCGAGAATTTTGTGAAATGTAAGAGGTAGAATTTCCTATACACATCGTTACTACTTGTACTCAACACTCATCATTCACACTCATGCCCTAAACACTCGACACTGTGGACCGCACCGCATGAGTAACATGTGGAGATGGGTCTGGCACAATGGACCGCGCTCATGAAGAGCATGAGGCGATGGTCAGTGTACACACTGGACCGCGCTCATGAGGAACATGAGGCGATGGCTCTATGCACACACTCACACTCGGACCGCACACATGAGAACCGTGTGGTGATGGGTCTGCACAAACTCGCATTGAGACCGCACCCGTGAGGAACATGGCTGTTGGGTCTTTACTCACAAGTACATACTCACACTTACATCATGTACACACATTCACGTACACGTAGGTACGGTATGCCGACGAATTAAAGTTAAACTGACATAATTCAGATAAAGTAGTTCAAATAGCAGATACCTTAGAGGGTAGATTATTAGAGTAGTTGAAGGTAGTAGAACCTGTGTTTGAGTTTGCAAGGTGATCGTAGTTTAAAAGATGTTTGTTAATGAGGGTTTCAGTGCAAACCAAGGAGTCTAGCAGAGACTCGGTGTTCCCATGTGGGGTTCACGTGAGACAGAATAACTGTATGGTACGAGAACTGTGCGTAGCCGTGATCACTTGTAAAGCTTGAATGCTTTGAGTTACTTGGTAGAATCATTATTTTGCGAGTAACTATGTTTGTGAAATATCAGTTTCACTGGTTTTGATATTGATTTGTTTCGATACATAGTAACGAGTTAAGTAACATTTTTATGAGGATGATGGTTCAAGTTTTAGAAGGTCACGCATCAGCCGAGATTGGTTTTGATGAAGTTAATGAAGCTCGGTAGAAACTCGGGTAAGGGGACTCTAGAAGCCATTATGTGTTTGTGCTGTCTCTATTCGGTATGTTTGTGTCCGATCACCTCAGTAGCGGTCGCGTATTCGCAACCCGGTCACAAACGGAATCTCCGAGTGTCGCCTCGAGAGTCCGTTCGGTGCGCGGTACGAGTTTGGCTCTGACGGGGGTCGGCGGCTGTCTGTGTTCGGTATGTTTGTGTTCGATCACCTCAGTAGCGGTCACGTATTCGCAACCCGGTCGCAAACGGAATCTCCGAGTGTCGCCTCGAGAGTCCGTTCGGTGCGCGATACGAGTTTGGCTCTGACGGGGGTCGGCGGTTGTATGTGTTCGTTTTGTGTTCGCCGGTCGGCTTGAGAGCCGGGGCACTGGGTGCATTGCTCGTGGACTCGAGTAAGGGCATGCCAGGGGCCATTGTTGGTAGTTGCGTGGTTACCAGGTGGTGACGCACGGGAGATCCATGTGATGGATGTCAGCAATGTGATTGCTGGTCGGCTTGAGAGCCGGGGCACTGGGTGCATTGCTCGTGGACTCGAGTAAGGGCATGCCAGGGGCCATTGTTGGTAGTTGCGTGGTTACCAGGTGGTGACGTACGGGAGATCCATGTGATGGATGTCAGCAATGTGATTGCTGGTCGGCTTGAGAGCCGGGGCACTAGGTGACTTGCTCGTGGACTCGAGTAAGGGCATGCTAGGGGCCATGTGATGGAAGTCAGCAATGTGATTGCTGGTCGGCTAGAGAGCCGGGGCGCACTAGATGTCTTACTCGGGAGTTTCTAGAGTTGTACTGAGTAGTTTGTAATTTTTGTTGATAAGAACGGCTGTGATGCGTGAACCTAACAGTTTGATGCTTTTGTAATTGTGTGTGGAATGTGGTCAGGAATGACCGAGCTATATGATACTTTGCGTGTAATTTTCTGTCACAGATGAGTTGTCACACGAGGACGTGTGCAAGCAGGATGGCCGTGTCGGGATCGAGGGTAGAATTGAAACACAGGCGTCCACCCTCGGCGCTCGACGGAGTCAAGGATTCATCGGCTGAGCGGCGTGTCGATCACTTCTCGTGCAGCAGCCGACCAGTGCGGTCGAATATTGAACCGTCGTGTGTTTCAACTGTATACCTAGTCTGTAACCTGTTAGTTTGATATTGTAACAGTTAATTATCTTTCATGTACTTTGTAACCATGTTTGCACTTTGAGAGTGACTGAGACCTCTGAGTTTGTTTCGGCATTTCTTCTCAGAGTAGTCGGTAGGAAATGCCGGCCCCATCAGTAGCTTAAGTAAAGTAACAGTGCAATGTACAGAATTAAACAATAGTTCCATATCGAAGACTTTATTATTTTACTGCTACCTTCGTCATAACGCCCACAAGTATTCCTGACATGAGTAGTGAGATTCTCCTTTCACCGACATATCGAAAGTGAGAGATCTCCTATCTCCGACATATTCGTTATAACTATGTTAGTATGATTATAAATAAATAAATAAGAAGTGTCCGGCGTATAATACTGATTCATATGGCGTAAGCTGCGGATGACCATACTTGGTCGGGTATTAATAATGAGAGTCTGGCTTCCGGACAAGCTAGGAGGCGGACGTGCGGCTGGTTGGCTTAGATCCAGGTGTTACTGAGGTAAATATCTGATTCATCTGTGTTTAGTAACCAAACACAGATGAATCAGAAGTCCGTGCTACTACTGAGAAATTTTCGAAAAACCGAAAAAAGCCCAGCAATACTTTGTCCGACCCGAGAATCGAACCCAAGACCCCTTGTCCGGCAGACGCATTAGCGATCACTCGACCAACGAGTAGGCTTGAGAAAGAAAGGGAATCAAACAGTTTACGAATTTCATTCAGTTTTTATACCGTCAGCTGAGCTGATTGTAAACTGACACATGCGTGCTGCCATCTGAACAGGTCCGCTCAAACTGTTGTGGTTCTTTCCTCAAAAAACCACTACAGAATCAACTTGCACGGTTCTCCGACATCTTTAATTGATTTTGTCTGGACTTTAAAAGAGACTATGACCTCTGAGTTTGTTTCGGCATTTCTTCTCAGAGTAGTCGGATAGGAAATGCCGGCCTCATCTAGTTATTTAAGAGATTGACGTGTAAAAGTGTTATTTTATAACCTATTTGCAAAATAAATATCATTTATCATTTGATATTTAAAATATTTACCATGTGACTGCTTCCTCGGGACATCAGGGGCTATCCTTTTATCAGCCCCATTGGGATCTTGTCCAAAAGAATCGCAAGGAAGGGCTGAAAAAAAAAACAGGTCAAAAAGATCAAAAGCAAGTCAGACTTGTGTATGAAAGGTTTTGACACAAAACCTATACAGTGCCAGTATAATCTGACCTATGAATCAACGGAAAGATTATACAACGTGTAACAAAATACCCATATACATCAAGAAGCCCTGATGTATACAGGTTGAATAGAATCTCTACACAAAGTTTCAGCTCAAAATACGTTTAAAAAAAATTAGTACCAAATACTTGGTATCGCACAGTTCTTGATTTCAAATCATACAAACGTGTCACAACACTACAGGGATCACTCGCTAATATTACGAAACATTTCTTCTGTCAATCTGATCGCCTAGTTCCTGTCTATCTAATTTTGATTCGCGCGTCGGCGCGATTTGAAAAATTCATAACTTGGTACCATGAAAACATTAGTATAAAAAACCCTTCCCGTATCGTTTGTTATGTTATCTAGAAACCGTGCACTTGATATGTATACCCCCTTTTTGTTACACGTTGTATAAGGCGAGACCATTACATACTGGTTATGTATAGCTGGATGATTAACTGTGGCGACACATGACAAGTGACAGATGATAGAAGTCGCACATAGACGATCGACAAACAAATCAACGGATGGCGTCATAAATCCTACATCGCACATATAAAGTTTATATGCGAATAAACATGGATAGAAAATCCCAACGAACAACAGTTGGGCAGAAAGCCTGCCAGGCACGATCAACTCGCCTGGTCGGAGGATATTCGTTTTCTTAAGGAACTTTAAATAGCAAAAATACTTTGTATGTGAGTCCTTTAAGTGTAATAAATGTCTTATAGTTACCTTTAGGCGGCTTCCTAACCACATTAGGGGCAGGGCGAAGGCGACGATGAGGTGGACCTGCAAAATAATTAAGAATAGATATACGTTTTTAAACTGGTATGGTCACTGTCACGGTCCCGATCCTTTCAGCCATTTTGACGTGATAAAGTAACGAACATACAGACAAACTCTCAAACTTTTACATTTATAAAATTAGTAACTGATTAACTCGCACACTCAGAGTCATTTAATGGTTACTTAACCCAATCCTTAGCAATTGTTTTCCATACAAAATCGTTATTAAAGAATAGTTTAAGTAAGCATTAAATGACTCTGAGTGTGGCAGTTAATCAGAGACATTTAATGGTTACTTAAACTATTCCTTAGTAACGATTTTGTTCTTAAACGACTGCTAAAGATTCAATTTTAAGACTCGCTCAAGAATAGTTCTGTCCCTGCAAATTCTTTGTAAATGACAGAGATAGCACGATATTTAAGTACAACTTAAAATTGAGTAGCGTTTCAGTATTTGGGCGTTAGTTAAATAACCATTAAATGACTCTGAATAGGGCGATGAGATTACTAAATTATAGGTACTTACCTCTTGGTAGCTTCCTAGCAACATTAGGGCTAGTCCTTTCATCGGCCATGTTAAAAGCTCTGTTTGTGAACCCCAGTTCTGGCTCATCTTCCGGAGCTGCGGACAACGTAAAAGGTTACCGGGGCTCCGGCTCAAAGCAGGAAAAGGAACGGGGTGGTTTTTAGTCAGTAAGAGTCTGACACTCCCTCCCGCCTCACCCAAGGCGGGAGAAGTCATTGGATGATTTTCCCCCTCAAAAAAAAAAAAAAAACGTACTGGCTCATCTGCTGGATATAAGAATAAATTTAACTTTTTCTCATTTCAATTTTCATATGAAAAACATCGTGTGGACTTAAGCAAGCAAGTGTGAGAGAGCCATGCTTCCACGAATGGGCCGGCTCGACCGGAGTGATACCTCGACCTCACCCAAAACCGATGTGTATTCGCTTGCGTTGTGTTTCGTTGTGTGAGTGAGGTTATCGGAGGCTCAACTACCGCTTATCCGATCCTCCCAATCCCCGATTCCCCAACAACCCTTAAATTCCTAACCCCCAAAAGGCAAAGGGGTACAAATTGTATGACAAGGGCACGGACCAAGAGTCCGTGGAGAACAAATGTAAATAAACATAAAAAAAAACCCCCCAAAAGGCCGGCAACGCACTTGTTACGCCTGGTGTTTCCAAGTGTCCATGGGTGGCGGTGATTGCTTACCATCAGGCGATATGTCTGCTAGTTTACCGGCGCGTCCAACAAAAAAAATAAACATACAATTCAGGGTGCTTTTCCACCAGAGATGTGCTATGTAACTATGCTACGGAGATGTAATAGCTAGCTGTGAAACTATGTGACCGTTTCCACACATCTTGCCCCAATAAGAAGTCGGATTATCCCAATAAAAAAAAAATAATAATAATTGAATAGTAAAATGATTAATTATTATGTTATCGGCTTACTCACGTAACTGTTTGACGAGGAACTCGACTAATTTCAAACCATGCTAGAGGCTCATATTCATGAGCAGCATTCCTCGACACACGACGCGGCGATTATCGCGGTGCTACTGTTATCAAACCGTTACGTAAATAAGCCGATAGGTAACATAATAATTAATTTAGTATGCCTCTCGAAAGTTATAATTGAATAGTAGAATTATATATGTACTAACCTACTACATCGTATATGTCAAGAGGTAGCGGCTGCGGTGGACGTTTTGATATGTCTCTATATCGACCTGTTGAAAAAAAAGACATTATAAAAAACATATAATCTTGCCCGTGCCGTGTGGCGACACCTGACAAGTAACAGATGACCGAAGTCGCACATAGACTATCGACAAGCAAATCAATGGATGACGTCATAAATATCCGACATCGCACATGTGAAGTTTACGTGCGAAAAAAACATAGAAAATCCCAACGAACAAAGCCTCCTCCACCTCGCCTGGTCGGAGGATACTCCTTTTCTTAGGGAACTTTTCTCTCTGCTCCCTAAACCCGCATTCTAGTGGGATAAAAAGATCATATTACCCAAGTCAGTTCATACCCTGTCTGTATACTAAATTTCATCAAAATCCGTTCAGTAGTTATAGCGTATATATTGTTCTTACATAGTTGAAGTAATCGAAACAATGTAACCAAGAATTGTATTGTAAATTTGATTGAAAAAGAGTAACCTATGGAGTTTCTTGCTCGTTCTTCTCCATAGGAATCTACACTTTGGAACGAGCAAATAGCTTTACTAGAGGACTGACCGACAGACAGACGTTATTAATATTATTATATTTTTGCTTTGACGTTCAAAAGTGCCTTCCTGGTCTATTTGAAATAAATGATTTTGACTTTGACTTTGACTTTGACTTTAGCGTGATTGACTTTCACATTTATAATATTAGTATGATTTTGATATTATACATTTCATCAGCTGTTAGCAGCGAGGAGCCCGCGCCTGCGTTATCGGAAGACTATATAGTAGGTATTTAGGAACTTTACGCGCGTGTGCGAATGAAATTTTATTGTTTTGTTATTATGACAGAAATAAAACTAATGAGTGTACAAATAAAGTTTCTTTGGGAAAGTTGTTTGTAATCATGAGTACAATCAGGTGTTTAAATATCGTTCACTAATTACCAGTCACCCTATATGATAGGAGAATCGTATTGTATGTATAATCAAGAGGATAGGAATATGACTTACCGCTAGTATTGCTGCAAATCATATCCCGTCTTAATTTGCCACCTACCAACAAATACACTCATTAACAGTAATCAAAGATTATATTGTGAACCTGATTAAAAAAGAGTAACCTATGGAGTTTCTTGTTCGTTATTCTCCATAGGAATCTACACTTTGGAACGAGCAAATAGCTTCACTAGAGGACAGACTGACAGACAGACATTTTTTTTTATATTATAATATTTACATTTGTAACGCCTCTGGTGTTTCAATGAAAATTAGACGTTGGCCGATTCTCATAGATACCGGATAAGTACAAAAATATCATCAAAATCGGTCAAGCCGTTTCGGAGGAGTATGCAACGAAAACTGTGACACGAGAATTTTATATATTAGATATACTTACCTACTAGCTTCTTGCGTATAATATATACAATAAATAGCGTTTGACATAACACTATTATTCCAAATAATCCTAAACCTATTAGGATTTTGTTGTAGTTTTCGAGTATCAGAACACCATATTTGTCCGTAATTAATGCTGAAACTTAAATAAACGGGAATATAAATAAAACAGATTTAAATGCATTTGAAATACACATTTTGTATTAGTATTGGGTAACTTCTTTTCTCAATGCATTAAACGTTATATATATTTTTTCTAACAGCAGTTTTGACTGTTTTAATGTAATGTTGTGTTGTGTTGTGTTGTGTTGTGTTGTATAGTGTTGTGTTGTGTTGTGTTGTGTTATGTTATGTTATGTTATGTTATGTTATGTTATGTTATGTTATGTTATGTTATGTTATGTTATGTTATGTTATGTTATGTTATGTTATGTTATGTTATGTTATGTTATGTTATGTTATGTTATGTTATGTTATGTTATGTTATGTTATGTTATGTTATGTTATGTTATGTCAGGTTAAGTACTTACAAGGCGATTTAGGACAGGCTGCAAAGACTTCAACATCTTGGTTCCCTAAAACAAAAGGGGACAAAGTCATACATAAAACATGACACTGTAAAAGTAGCTAGTGTGTGGGGGCTCCGGAGCAGGTCTATTACAGGACCCAGTACCGTTATGCTCTAAGTACAGGCGAAGATGGTGCCCACCGGGTTTGTTTTAGTGAGAATTTTATGATATTTATAATTATTCATATTTACCATAAATACAGTGCGTTCAATTCTCATTGTTTTTTTTTTTTTTGATGGTGGAATATCATCCAATGAATTCTCTCGCCAGGGCGAGGCGAGAGCGAGTGTCAGACTCTTACTGACTAAAAACCACCCCGTTCCTACTCCTGCCTGTCGAGCCGAAGCCCCGGTAAACCCGCTAGGTAGTCCGCAGCTCCGGAAACTGATAGGCCGGCTTCAATAAACTAACTAATCAGAGGCCTTAGTACGATTTTAATTTACGTTTAACGAGATCGAAACGAGAGCGCGTTCGGCTCGCGCTCCGATTGGTGACTGACAACTAATCAGAGTGCCGATCGCGCTCTCGTTTCGATTACTTTAAATGTAAAGCAAACTCGTACTAAGGGCACTGTAGGGCTACTCCGGTTCTCGAATGCGAAGTTTCGTTTAATCTTCGGCCGTAGGTTTTATTGATTTACTAATAGAATTACTTAAAACAACGTTTTATTTTTAATTTCAATACATTTTTTTTTATAACATCACGCCTTTTATCCCCGAAGAGGTAGGCAGAGGTGCACATTATGGCACATAATGCGGTTTTATTTAGCACATTTCCAGACTCCGTGCTACTACTGAGAAATTTTCGAAAAACCGAAAAAAGCCCAGTAATACTTCGCCCGACCCGGGAATCGAACCCGAGACCCCTTGCCCGGTAGTCGCATTTGCAACCACTCGACCAACGAGGCAGTCAATATCACCCCGTTTGTTTTATTCTTTCTTGGGTCAAATTTAGTAATTCAAATTTCACCCTCTTCCTGTCAACCGATTAATCTGAAATTTTGTGTACACTTTGGATTTTGGTGACAATACAATTATGTTTATTCATTATCATTATAAATTCAAGATGGCCGCCGCTACAAAATGGCGGATAATTTAGGTTTTATGAATCCCATCAATATGGGTATCAAATGAAAGGGCTCAACAAGCAGAATACAATATACTATAAAAAAATTAAATCTAAGATGGCGGCCGCTACAAAATGGCGGATAACGTAGGTTTTATCAATCCCATCAATATGGGTATCAAATGAAAGGTCTCAACAAATAAAATACAATTTACTATGCAAAATTGAAATCTAAGATGGCCGCCGCTACAAAATGGCGGATAATTTAGGTTTTATTAATCCCATCAATATGGGTATCAAATGAATGGGATCAACAAGTAGAATACAATTTACTATGCAAAATTGAAATCTAAGATGGCCGCCGCTACCAAATGGCTGATAACAATTTTTTATCAATCCCAACAATATGGGTATCAAATAAAAGGGCTTGACGAGAAGAATACAGTGCACTATACAACCTCGATATTTAAGATGGGCGCAGCCACTAAATGGCGTATGTGCTTTCATGGCCGCGGGAACGCGCCACCTAACCGGGAGGGGTTCCCATCGGCGTCGAGAGTGGGTCCCAAATAACGGCGGGAGGGGTTTCCATCGGCGTCGAGACTACGATGAAGTATCTAGGACTCGTCCTCGACAGTCGATGGAACTTCGTGGAACACTTCCGACGTTTGGCTCCTAAGTTGGAACGGACGGGGTCTGCGCTTAAGCGGCTCCTGCCAAATCTCGGGGGGCCATATGCCTCCTGCCGGAGGTTGTACGCGGGGATCGTGCGGTCCATGGCCCTCTACGGCGCCCCTGTGTGGGCGCCGAACCTGATGCGGCGACCAGCTCGGGCGCTGCTCACCTCTCAGAGGGTCATGGCCATCCGGGTGATCCGAGGATATCGCACGATCTCCGGAGAGGCGGTGAACCTCCTTGCCGGATTACCGCCGTGGGATTTGGAGGCGAAGGTGCTGGCGCGCGTCTTCAGTTTGCGCGCCGACGCGTGTCGCAGGGGCGAAACTCCACTGCCGCGCCAAATCAGTGCGTGGCGGGACGAGCTCCGGCGCGATCTCATGGCGGATTGGCAGCAACGACTGTCGCAACCGAAGGCTGGGCTCGCTGTCATTGCAGCGGTAAGTCCCCTCTTTGAGGAGTGGCTAGAGAGGCGCCACGGCGTCCTCACCTACCGCCTGACGCAGGTGCTTACCGGACATGGGAGTTTCAGTAGGTTCCTGTTCCTTATTGGGCGGGAGGAAACGCCCGAGTGTCATCACTGTGAGGACCGCCCGGAGGACACGGTAGAACATACGGTGGCGGTGTGCCCTGCGTGGGCTGAGCACCGCCAAGTCCTCAGGGATGTGGTCGGCGACGGCGACCTCTCGCGCCCGGCACTGGTTCAGGCCATGGTGCGGAGCGAGAGGGACTGGGATGCCGTCTCCTCCTTCTGCGAAGCAGTCATGCTAGCTAAGGAGGAGGCGGGGCGCGTGAGAGAACAAACCTCCTCACGCCCCAGCCGTCGCGAGAGACACTCTGGGCGTCGGGGATCGCGTGACGATCTCCGGCCGCCGTAAGTGCGGGTCTGCGGACGACGAGCAAGGGTAGCTCGCCGCCCGAACAGAACCAGACCCGTGCGTGCGGCGCGTCGCGTTCCGCGCGCGCCTCAGAGAGCCATCAGACCACCACAGATGGGGCCCAGTAGGGCTGATGCCTGAACCGGAGCTGCGGACTACCTAGCGGGTTTACCGGGGCTCCGGGTCGAAAAGCAGGAGAAGGAACGGGGTGTTTTTTAGTCAGTAAGAGTCTGACACTCCCTCTTGCCTTACCCAAGGCGGGAGAAGTCATTGGATGATTTTCCCCCCTCAAAAAAAAAAGCCACTAAATGGCGTATAATAATAAGATTTAAATTTAGAAATTGAATCTGTAATTTAGGTACCTACTTATCTGATTAATCCAGCCTGAATCCACCACCCAAGTCAAGATTTTGTATCGTGTTGAGGACTGTGTGGCGTTAGGGTGGCTAAAAATGATACGTCGTTAGCGGTACACCACCCAAGTTAAGGTGAAAGGTTAAAACGTGCCGAGAACTGTATGGCATTAGGGTGGATAAAAATGATATGTCGTTAGCGTTTTCCCCTCAAGACTCAGGCGCATCTTGAGAAGAATGTTGCCTTTAATACTATCACGGGCTTCTACAATTCTAAAATGCAGGGCAGCACTGTGGATCACGCAGTCGTATACTTAGGTGCGAAACTGTTTGAAGAAGGTCAAGCCTACGTGGCTCTTAGTAGAGTAAGATCTTTGCAGGGACTATGTATAGAGGAGTTGGACTGCAATAAACTAACGGGCAAGAAACCTTGCAATAATGAAGCACTAAATGAATTAAACAGAATGCGAAATAAAAGCTAAAAACTAGAAAATAAAAATAGGTAAAAAAACTTTTTAAGTTAAACGGTTTTATGTGAAACATACATTGCAATGTTTAAGATAAATGTACTAAAAACCATAAAATAATAAAATAGATACAGTCGTGGGAATTATAAATATATGCATAGACTAGACTAAAATAAAACCGTGGGGCACGTCAATCGTTGATTAAAATGTTTGTTTTGTAATGTTACACTATAATTAGGCAGTTGTTCAACCGACAACGATGGACGTGTGATAAGTAGGGCTAGAATTTGGAAACAAGTTGGCAAGCTCGATTATAAGCGAGTTTTAGGGCTTCATAGTGTTGAGCGAGTAGTACTTTTATCGTATGTTTTGTCGATTAAAGACAAACTACGAGCAGTGAAACGATTCCTCGCCAGCCAGCAGTGTGAATGTCCAACAATAAACTAGTTGAAACATCTCTTTTATTTACATGGAGTGTATAACTATTGGAATATCCATGAGCAAGAAAATAGTAAGTAAGTAAGTAATTTCCTCACCGTCTGCCAACTGCCACATAAAACGACGAATTAAACGATTGGAATTCTATCCTGCACATTAAGTCGATAATTT
Organism: Spodoptera frugiperda; assembly: GCF_023101765.2. Taxonomy (NCBI): domain Eukaryota; kingdom Metazoa; phylum Arthropoda; class Insecta; order Lepidoptera; family Noctuidae; genus Spodoptera; species Spodoptera frugiperda. The sequence goes on along the minus strand of NC_064232.1, from coordinate 2,187,462 downwards.
GTAGATCGTGAATTGACGTGCCCCACGGTTTTATTTTAGTCTAGTCTATGCATATCGAAATTTATAATTCCCACGACTGTATCTATTTTATTCACATCACCAGCCTATAAGTGGCCACTGCTAACCAACGGCCTCTTCTCACACAAAGAAGGTTTGAGCACACCACGCTTTCAATGCTCGGCGATTTCAAACTTATTAGCAATGCCCAGGTACCATGTTTTTCCTTCACCGTTTATCAGTGGTGTCTAAATAGAGAGAAAGAGAGAGGGATAGAGATAGAGAGAAAGAAAGAGAGAGTGAGAAGAGAAAGTGCATGATAACTCGGAAAACATCACTTGGTACTTGCCGATGGTAGATTTGGAACCTGCACTCTCATGCATGCACCAATGTGACATTTTCCGAGTTATACGTACTTTCTAAAATTATTTAGACACCCCTGGCTAACGGTGAAGGCAAACATCGTGAGGTAACCTGGGCTTATAATTTGTAATTACATACAAGTATGAAATCATCAACCCGCATTGTGCAAGCGTGGTGATTAATGCTCAAACTTTCTCCGTGTGAGAAGAGGCCTTTGGTCAGCAGTAGCCACTTACAGGCTGTTGATGTGCGATGGGTGATGTCAGTGCCAGCGTTAGGGGGGGGGGGCGTGATGGGCCGATGGCCCAGGGCGACAAATTCTGATCCGCATAAAACTAACACTTGATATTGCTTTCCTCAAGTGGGCGCCACAATATTTTCGCCCGGGGTACCAGTGGCCCTTACACCGGCACTGGGTGATGTGATGTGAAAAAAAGCAATATACATAGCAATATATATACAGCAATATATATAGTAGAAATCCCGGAGGTACTTACAAAAGTATAAACAAGATGTCTATTCAACATGGCGTATGTATCAGCTGACAGGTTGCCGCGAAACCCAATTACATCTGAGGCATTTAAATCATATTTGGTGCCGTTTATACTGAATCTGAAACATACATACATTAACGCCCACCGCACATCACGCCACTTTTTTTTAAGGGGGTAAATCATCCAATGTCTTCTCTCGTCTTGGGCGAGGCGAGAGGGAGTGTCAGACTCTTACTGACTAAAAACCAAACCCGTTCCTACTCCAGATTGTCGAGCCGGAGCCCCGCTAGAAATTCCCAAGCCACGGATTAGGCATCGCACACTGGCACTCGTTTACGACCCAATTGCCGGGCTTGAAGCGCCTCTCGCCTCGCCCAAGGCGGAAGAAGTCATTGGATGAGACCCCCTCTCAAAAGTTATTCATCATCGCGTGCGGGTGAGCACGCATAAGCACACTTTTTAGGAGAAATAAATCATTCAATGACTTCTCCCGCGTTGAGCGAGGCGGGAGGGAGTGTCAGACAACTACTGACTAAAAACCATCCCGTTCCTACTCCTGCCCGTCGAGCCGGAGCCCCGGTAAACCCGCTAGGTAGTCCGCAGCTCCGGATTAGGCATACTAACTTGCTCTCTTTTAAAATGTTTGGTGTTGCAAGTTGCACAGTGCATTGTGTTCCTGCTATCAGTTCGTATGATGCAGCAACGATGCAATTAGACTTCGTTGTACATTCTATGTGGATTGTATTATTTTCTGAAATAGAACAAACATTAGGTTGGTTTAACAAACATTTCTAGATAGAAGCAAAATTGTTATCTAATATAAAGATTTTTTTTCTTTTCTGTAAGTAAAACATACAAGTATACATAAAAAATGTAATAGTGTTATTGGAGAAGGGTATGGGGCGTGAATTAGGTTCACCAACAATTGTTTACACATCAATTATAAAACACATGCTTAATGATAATATTACAGCCTAACAATCACTTATAGGTGAGCATGACATGCTTAAATTAATATCAAACCAAAAGTGAATCTAAGTTACCTAGTCATTAGCACATACTTTGATGATGATAATAGGTTCGATCGAGATAAAAACAACAATTATAAGTAAAAATTAAAATCAATAAAATATATATAAAATTTAAAACCAATAATAAATTGCCATTATAATAAATTCCGCACCCAGTTACATTAAATACATATAAGTGGGTGAACTTGATAAAAAGAAAACAGAAAATGCAATTAGACTTCGTTAAGAATGATTAAAAACAACAACTCTCACCCGGTAAACGACTGGATTGTATTATTAGTTCTAGCAATAGAGTCAAACATTAGGTCAACTGGTGTTAATCAAAGCAGAGGTTCATCACTATAGATTCACTGCAAACATTGTTGCTAAGGTGAGCCGGATCCCAAAACAGTTCTTCTGAAAGGTGGACAAAGTGGCGTGATGGCACAACGTGGGATTCTGGTGGGAAAATGCCAATAAGTGTTATTGGAGCAGGGACTATTTAAAGTTTGATAATCTTGTAGGCATACATATCCCAGTATTTGTCTACGTTTCTTAGCGAGGTTAGAAATGAGCCTCGATGTCCATATGTGCGTATTTTTTTTGTATTTAAAGTTATAATAATACTGGGCAAAGGGTATTTCGGAAATGCCTCGATGTCCAAGTGGTCGTAAGTGCTGGGCTATTTTCGGTTCCTGGAAAATTTCTCAGTAGTAGCACGGAGTCTAGAAATGTGTCCAGTATATGGCAATAGGCTCACCCCCTATTACATGGGACTTACAGCATGAATTGTGAAAAGTGGGTGTACATTGTACAGTGCTATAATACAAACCTCTGCTTACCCCTTCGGGGATAAAAAGCGTGACGATTTGTCAATTTATATAATATTATTTTTATGGAACATACGAGAAGACATATCACTTGATGGTAAGCAATCGCCGCCGACCATGGACACTCGAAACACCAGAGGCATTACAATGCCTTTTGGGGGTTAGGAATTAAGGGTTGTTGAGGAATCGGGGATTGGGAATTGGGCATCCGGTAACCTCATTCACAGTCGGTTTTCCGTGAGGCCGTGGTATCACTCCGGTCGAGCCGGTGCCGGGCCAATCGTACCGAAGCATGGCTCTCCCACACTTAAAAATTGTAATAAATTGTCGATTTGCAAAAACGTTACAAAACACTGGTTATAAGTACCTAAAATATTTAATGTGTTGAGTTAATTACTACATTGCGACACACGTACCTATCTATTCGAGGAAAACGCAATTAATTATGTACTTTGAAACCACGACAGTCATATTGAAAACCCTTCATCCTTATATAAAAGGAGAATGACCAAAACTCGGCCATGTTGCTTAATAACTTAAGCAAGGGTTCGGGAATCGGGGATTGGGAAGATTGGGAAGGGGGGAATTGGGCCACCGGTAACCTCACTCACACAACGCAAGTATTGTTTCACGTCGGTTTTCTGTGAGGCCGTGGTATCACTGCGGTTGAGCCGGCCCAGCAGTGCCGAAGCATGGCTCTCCCACGCTTAATTCATTTGAAAGCACTAGGTTTAAATGAGAGCGTTACTACCCAGTCCCTGTTAAATGTGTAGGTACTTCCTTATATGACTCTCACGGGAGGTGATAAATGTATTCTACTCTGCCGACACCACATGGCACATATTTATCTATATTATGTACGAGCTATATATATACTAGCTTCTGCCCGCCACTTCGTCCGCGGAAAAAACCTTGTTTTAACATAAGATTACACTCGACACTATTGTAGTTTCCTATTAGTAAAAGATTTTTTGGAATCGGATCAGTAATTTCGAAGATTACCGAAATTCTATTGTCTGCTCAAGGTTAGTCCCTTAGTCGCCTTTTACGGCACCTTCAGTTTGAAATGGTATGATGATATTATTAGAACTTATGACGGGATATTTAGTTTAGTGGACTGTAGCTGTGGCAAATCATATATCGGTCAGACTAAGCGTACTGTGGCTTGTAGAATTTCTGAGCATATTAGAGCGGTGAAAAACAACAACGCACAAAAATCCGCTATAGCTCAACACATCTTGGAGGCTGGATCAAACCACTGGATTGAGTTACATAACCCACAAGTTATCTCGACAGAACGCCACTATATACCTAGACTGGTAAGAGAAGCGATTGAGATAACCAAGTACAAAAACTTCAACCGGGAGGATGGGTTTCAACTGTCGAGGGCTTGGAATCCAGTGGTCCAACTATGTAAAACCCGCAAAACTACCAAGAAAGAAGAAAGTTCGCGAGCGGACACAGTGAGTTTTGTGTGTCGAGAGTTAAGCCGAGTTACAAGTGACAATGGTAGTGGTATTACCGGTGTCAGCAAAAAACGAACGAGAAAGCGGATAGACCGATTTGTCTGCTCGTAAACACCCACCCGCATTTACTCCAGTCAATCCGTGATCATGGCGCTTGCAACAGTGCCGAAATATGGGAAACTCACCAAAATGAATAAACATGGTAAATATCCCGTCATAAGTTCTAATAATAGTGTTAGTGACCATCTCAGTTTAAAAACTTATATGGTATGATGATGTCATTAAATAATTTATGTCACATATCAATCAATTATAATCTGCTTCAATTACGTCAAATACGTACGAACCAACGAACGAACGAACGTACGTTCAAGTTCGGTACCCTTGAACGTACGTTCGTTCGTACCTATTTAATTTAATGCTTCTCTATACAATACTAGAAAACCCAGCGAACTCCGTTTCGCTACCAATGATTCTCCCTGTTTTTCTGCTTTTCTCCTGAATTTTCTTTGCTATAAACCACACGGAGCCCGAGACCTTTCCATCGAATGCAAAACCGTGGAAATCGGTTCGTGCGTTCTGGAGTTATAGCGTCAGGAAGGAAAACCCGACTTATTTTTATATAATAGATGACTGTAGCTGCTCGCTGTCTTTCTGTTGCTAGACGCTGCGAGCGCTGAGCGCTAGTCTCCCTAAACCTCGTTTCAGAGACATGCTGCTTTAAATCAGCGAGACGTTGCGCACATTCAGCGCTAGTTTCTCGAGCACGGGCTCGCGATGCTCTCACATTTTGGCTAGCGAGCCGCTGTGAGCGCTCGGAGCTTGATTCTCTGAAGGTCAATTTACATCAACCGAACATAGAGCTAGAGCTAGAACAAGAGCATTCTTTCGTAATCTTTTAGTGTAAACGAAAGCTAGAGATATCGATTTACATCAAACGAACATAGAGCTAGAGCTAGAACACTAAAACGCTTTGATGAGACCGCTCAGTGGCGCGAGCACGTCCGAAGCTAGAACGCTCTAAGCAACTGTTCGCGCGCTCTTGCGCCGTTTACATCAAGCGAGCGAGCATTCTTAGAATATTCCATAGAATCTTTGCGAACGCACTAAGAACAACGAAGGAATGCTCTACGCCTGTTTACACTAGAAAAATTAGCTGTAGTGGGGATAGAATGAGCATTCGCTCGTTTGATGTAAATCGACCTTTGACGCGTGCTTGCGAATTATGTTCTCTATTTCTCGAAAGGCACTGCTCATAGCTACCAGTGGCGTCGCTAATAATAAATAGCCTATGTGTTATTTCAGGCCATAATCTACCTCTGTTCCAAATTTCATCCCGATCCCTTCAGCCGTTTTGATGTGATTAAGTAACGAATATTCAGACAAACTCACAAACTTTCACATTTATACAATTACGTCAGCAGCAACGTTACGCCTTTTATCCCCGAAGGGGTAGGCAGAGGTGCACATTACGGCACGTAATGCCGCTATACAATGTACACCCAGACTCCGTGCTACCACTGAGAAATTTTCGAAAAACCGAAAAAAAACCAGTAATACTTCGCCCGACCCGGGAACCCGAGAAACCTTGTCCGGCAGTCGCACTTGCTACCACTGGACCAACGAGGCAGTTTATATAAATACGTAATTATAATTATATTTACCTCTTGGTAGCTTACAAGCCACAATAGAGGTATTTTCATCTTGTATGTTATTAGATGGGTTCCTAATACCCAGTTCTAGCTCTTTTGCTGCAAATAAGAATATACTTATAAAAAAAACGTCTGAACGCAAACAAAGAATTAATAATACGACAAACTTTCGCATTTACTATAATATTAGTACGATGAAAATTAATAATCTATTTATTCCGTCAATTAGGTAATGAAAAAAAAATATTTATTTTGTCATATATGATAACAATACTTAGATAAAACAAATCAAAGTTTAGGAGTGGGCAAATTCTCATGGCGGAATGGCAGCAACGACTGTCGCAACCGAGGGCTGGGCTCGCTGTCATCGCAGCGGTAAGTCCCCTCTTTGAGGAGTGGCTAGAGAGGCGCCACGGCGTCCTTACCTACCGCCTGACGCAGGTGCTTACCGGACATGGGAGTTTCGGTAGGTTCCTGTTCCTTATTGGGCGGGAGGAAACGCCCGGGTGTCATCACTGTGAGGACCGCCCGGAGGACACGGTAGAACATACGGTGGCGGTGTGCCCTGCGTGGGCTGAGCACCGCCAAGTCCTCAGGGATGTGGTCGGCGACGGCGACCTCTCGCGCCCGGCACTGGTTCAGGCCATGGTGCGGAGCGAGAGGGACTGGGATGCCGTCTCCTCCTTCTGCGAAGCAGTCATGCTAGCTAAGGAGGAGGCGGGGCGCGTGAGAGAACAAACCTCCTCACGCCCCAGCCGTCGCGAGAGACACTCCGGGCGTCGGGGATCGCGAGACGATCTCCGGCCACCGTAAGTGCGGGCCTGCGGACGGCGAGCAAGGGTAGCTCACCGCCCGAACAGAACCAGACCCGTGCGTACGGCGCGTAGCGTTCCGCGCGCGCCTCAAAGAGCCATCAGACCACCACAGATGGGGCCCAGCAGGGCTGATGCCTGATCCGGAGCTGCGGACTACCTAGCGGGTTTACCGGGGCTCCGGCTCAAAAGCAGGAGAAGGAACGGGGTGGTTTTTAGTCAGTAAGAGTCTGACACTCCTTCTCGCCTCGCCCAAGGCGGGAAAAGTCATTGGATGATTTTCCCCCCTCAAAAAAAAAAAAAAAAAAAGGAGTGGGCAAATACGTCATTTCTACGTATAAAACTTACCTAGAAGTAAGAAAAAAAAATACGTGACTAATATTTTTAAAATCGACACCAGCAATTTATACTGCGCTAACTCAAAAAGCGTACTTTACAGTAGAGGCGTTTAAAGGGAAAAACGTGATAACTTTTACATTAATTAAGATACTTTTTTGAAATTTGGTATGCTTAATATTTAATTTATTCATTGTAATATCTCATATTTATATTTCCTTAATTATTTCTATTTTTGGATTTAGCGCAAGTTAGCCGTATATAAACGTAATTCATCAAAAAAAAATTACATCTTATACACGTCTAACTTATGTTAGCGTAGTGTAGTACGGGACGTCGTAGTGCATGCTCAATCATCTGATGCATATTTCAATATTTTATAAAGAACATGCACTTACTTACAAAAAGAATAGTCAACGTACCATTAATAAACTAATTAATACGTTAACACATAAGTATTTACTATGTAAAAGTCGCTAAGTCGTTCATTTTACAAACGAACAAGTATACACACGAACGCACTAAACTACGCTAACTATGAGTTAGTGCAGTGTTGCACAGACTTTGACCAAAGTGATCCCCGCGCACACTCCGCTAATAATAGTTGGCGTAATATAAATCGAGTGATTTCAAAAAGTACCTTTACTTAGCGTTTTATAAGATTTGTAACTTTCTTATTTTTGCATATTTCTTCTCAAATTTTTTATGACGTATGTAAACACACATTTTAAGCAACTTGGCATAAAAAAAGTTTTTTCCAAATTTTGAGTTAGCGTAGTATAAATTGCTGGTGTCGAAATAATATATAAGACGGACATTAAAACACAAATGAGTCATCTATTCAGTCACTATTGTGTTAGCAAACGCATCTATGACGCAGGAGAAAATCTTTGGCAAAAAACAATATTAGAAGGGTTTGTTTTTTTGAGGGGGAAAATCATCCAATGACTTCTTTCGCCTTGGGCGAGGCGAGAGGGAGTGTCAGACTCTTACTGACTAAAAACCACCCCGTTCCTTCTCCTGCTTTTCGAGCCGGTGCCCCGGTAAACCCGCTAGGTAGTCCGCAGCTCCGGATCAGGCATCAGCCCTACTGGGCCCCATCTGTGGTGGTCTGATGGCTCTTTGAGGCGCGCGCGGAACGCAACGCGCCGCACGCACGGGTCTGGTTCTGTTCGGGCGATGAGCTACCCTTGCTCGCCGTCCGCAGACCCGCACTTACGGTGACCGGAGATGGTCCCGCGATCCCCGACGCCTGGAGTGTCTCTCTCGACGGCTGGGGCGTGAGGAGGTTTGTTCCCTCACGCGCCCCGCCTCCTTCTTAGCTAGCATGACTGCTTCGCAGAAGGAGGAGACGGCATCTCAGTCCCTCTCGCTCCGCACCATGGCTTGAACCAGTGCCGGGCGCGAGAGGTCGCCGTCGCCGACCACAACCCTGAGGACTTGGCGGTGCTCAGCCCGCGCAGGGCACACCGCCACCGTATGTTCTACCGTGTCCTCCGGGCGGTCCTCGCAGTGATGACACCCGGGCGTTTCCTCCCGCTATATTAGAAGGGTGGGGCTATGTTTTATATAAATAAAACTAGCGACCCGCTCCAGCTTCGTATAGGGTACAATGGTGATATATTATGCATGTATTATACATACAAACTTTCCCCTTGAATCACTCTATCTATTAAAAAACCGCATCAAAATCCGTTGCGTAGTTTTAAATATTTAAGCATACAAAGGGACATAGGGACAGAGAAAGCGACTTTGTTTTATACTAAACAAAAATTACTCACCTTCCGATTTGATGACAGCAAAACAAGTACACACTAATAACAAAAGCACGTCCATATTGAACATTTTGACCAATAATTATGATTAGAAATCGCACAAAGTATAAAATTTTACCAATACTCGTCATTGATTCACTTTTTACTGAAATACTTATTCAATTTTTTCGGAAAAACCAGATACCTAACACATTAATTTAATATCACATTTTCCTTATAAACCATTTTACATCGAATAAAATCGATAATCGATACTCTTAAGACTTTACAGCACTGACACAACACTATATTATTCATATATTTGAAACTTTAGACTGAAAACAACACTTTTCTTACACTGTGGTTTAATATGTAAATGATTTTTAATATACACTTTAAGTTGTTATTCTCATTATTTTATACGTATTTGTAACTAATAACGCACTTAGAACACTGTAAACCGCAATAATTATAATGTATTTTGTAATTTATAACACTTAATAAGGATGTCTTTGGGAATTGTAACTGGTACCGAAATTGTCGGATTCGGATACGAGTTAAAAATACATAGGTAATATCAAAGTAATATAAGGTCACGGCTTTTAAATCCTTGAAAGGATAAACAGAGCTGCTCTTATACAATCTAAAGACCACTTTTCATCAGTTAGATTATAATTCAGTTATGAATTTCTAGCAAGTTTATGCGGTGGCCAAATAGGGTTTGTGAAATCGGTTCCGTCTATATCATGACATATCTTATCATATCAGCCATAAGACGTCCACTGCTGTACATAGGCCTTCCCCAATAACTTCCAGAATACTCCTAATAATAATACTTTATCCGTATCCGTATCCAGAACCGAAATAACAAACACGTAACATCACTATCACTAATGCAGACTAGGTCAACGATTCGAATGTGTCTTTATTAATAATTTTGAACTGTATTACTACAACAAAATATGGTTGAAAATCAATTAAGTGTAATAATATAATTAGTGCCTGATAGTATCATATCATGACTACTAATGGAAATAACTTTCGGGTGAATAATTGGGATCTCAATTATGTATTATACATTTAATATGAAAATGTATCCTCATGTGAATAAAATTTATGTTTTCCTTAAACCGATGACGTTCGTAACGTATAATTAAATTAAATACTTTGTGTGTGAGTTCGTGTCTATGTTAGTTACTATTACTCAATCCTGTCAAAACTGCTGAAGGGATCGGGATGAAACTCACTCATCAAAAACCTAGTTAGTCGTATTGACTTGAAAAGGGGTAGATTATGAAATGATGAAAATACCCCTATAAAACAAAAAAATTATTTCTCTAAGCAGGTTATAAAATAACACTTTTACACGTCAATAGATCTTCAAATGGCTAAGAATGAGGCCGGCATTTCCTATCATGACTACTCTGAGAAGAAATCCTTTCATTTTTGCTCGAAACTGCTGAAACTCAGAGGTCACTAGTCAATCAAATTTTACCTAACTACTCTGTCCAGACAAGTGTAATGAGCGGATAATGTGAGAGAACCGTGCAAGTTGATTCTGTAGTGGTCTTTAGAGGAAAAAAACACAACAGTATGAGCGGACAGTATGTTCTGGAATAACACATAGGTTACTTTTTACCCCACCGAAACGCGGGCGAAGTCGCTGGCAGAAGCAATATTGGCATTATAAAGATCAAGCAATGCCCTCTGATAAACCTGAACCTTTTAAACTGCGATCGCCTAGATGACACATGTGGGTGTGATGAGAAGCCCCTCTTATGTAGAAGAGCGTTGTGTGCAGTCGTTTAATGGTACCGGATGCCCGCCACAACCTCCCATACCGCTGCAACTCCTGTAAGCCAGGATCTACAGTAGATTGTAGTAGATTACCGAAACATTGAAGTCCGGCGCGTCCCAGAGACATGAATGACTGTCTTGGATCCCGCAACGAAATTAATCAGAAGATATTATTAAAGGAGAATAAAAGAACGCAACGCACTCGTAACGCCTCTGGTGTTTCGGGTGTCCATGTGCGGTGGTGATTGCTTACCATCAAGTGATCTGTCTGCTCGTTCGCCTACCTATCCCATTAGATTTAGATTTCAGTCATGATCGACCCACTACAGGGCAAAGGCCTCTCTACCCCCCTTCCATTCCTCTCTGTGTAAAGCTTTTTGACATCTTTACTAATATTATCTATACTAATATTATAAAGCTGAAGAGTTTTTTTTTTTGTTTGTTTGAACGCGCTAATCTCCGAAACTATTGGTCCGATTTGAATAATTATTTTTGTGTTGGGTAGTGCATGTATCGAGGAAGGCTATAGGCTATAAAACATCACGCTATGACTGATAGAAGCCAAGCAGAGCGGGTGAAACCGCGCGGAAGTAGCTAGTATCACATAAAAATACCAAAATATAACACTCAGATTACATTAAAATATTTTTATTAACAATAATAATAATAACACACTTTTTTATTTACAACTTTAAATATTTACAATACACAACGTCACGTCTTTTTTATCCTCGAAGGGGTAGGCAGAGGTGCACTATACAATGTACACCTACTTTTCATTAACTACTTAATAACTCATTTGTGTTATAGGTCCCATATAATAGAGGGTGAGCCTATTGCCATATACCGGGCACGTTGCCAGACTCCGTGCTACCACCGAGAAATGTTTCGGAAAACCGAAAAAAGCCAGTAGTTTTGTGTCCTGCAGTACTTTGCCCCACCGACCAACGGGCAATCGATCCCGAGACCCACTTGTTCGGCAGTCGAACTTAAGACCACTCGATTCCCGCACGAGACAACTCTTATTAATATTTACAATCTTATCGGGTACTAAATGTCATGTGCAAGTGAATTACTTTTAAACAAGAAGGGTTGTGGGGCAGAGGTTTAAAATACTAATGGGCGCTAGTCACAAGTCATCAGTAACTCAGCTATCCACTGCTGCTCAAAGACCTTTTCTTCACACGTCTGATTTGAGCATTAATTACCAATAACTTGCTCCAGGTAGTTTCAAAGTTATTCATACGCTTGGGTTCACCAACCCTTAAGTACGAGATAGTATTATCATCATCAGACTATAAGTGGCCACTGCTTACCAAACTTAACCTCTTCTTACACGGAGAAGTTTTAAGCATTAATCACTACGCTTGCTCAATGCGGGTTGGTAAATTAATTTAAACGAGTAGCGCGATCGGCGCTCTATTATTGGCCGGTTCAAATAAACCAACCAATCTTAGCGTCAAACGTGCTGATAAGTCGTTTTGAATATTAAAACGTAAAGCTAAACTCGTACTAAATGATGCAGGCCTTTTAAATCTTCAGGTTTTGATAAGGGTAACTATGGCACTAATTTGATCGCTTTGCCATCATCGTGATCCGTCTGTCGTTCGTTTGCTTTATTTAGTAAGATAAAAAACAATAACTTAGAAGTCCAGAGCAGTTACTCTTGAAACCAATCTCAATGTTCTCCAATAAAATCTCAATAATTATTCAATTTCAAATCTATAAACCCCAATTAGCTAATACAATAGCATTTCAGAGTACGGAATATAAAGCCATCAATTCAATATTATTTTGTTCATTTGATACGCAACACAACGTCACGCCTTTTATCCCCGAAGGGGTAGGCAGAGGTGCACTATTACGGCAATAAGTAATGCCGCTATACAATGAACTACTTTTAACCATTTGTGTTATAGGTCCCATGTAATAGAGGGTGAGCCTATTGCCATATACTGGACACAGTTGCAAGCTCCGTGCTACTACTGAGATTTTTTTCGGAAAACAAAAAAAGAACCAGTAATGTTTTGTGTCCTGCAGTCACTCTTGCGACCACTCGACCAACGAGGCAGTAATTTATTTAATATCTTGCGTAGATACGGGTGCACGGTTGGTGCGGTGGCTGGGCAACTGGCTGCCGCGCAACGGGTAGCGGGTTCGATTCCCGCACGGAGCAACTCTTTGTGTGATCCACAAATTGTTGTTTCGGGTCTGGATGTCATGTGCATGTGAACTTGTATGTTTGTAAACGCACCCACGACACAGGAGAAAATCTTAATGTGGGGCAACGTTTTAAAAAAAAAAATGGGCGCTAGTGTTGCAACTCAAGAGTATGGCACAATATTAATGTTGATCGATCGGAATTGGATTCAAGAGTAAGCCCCCAGGTTTCCTTCACTATGTCTGATATCTACATGAAGTTATAAATAACTTTTGGAGAAACCTCTTATGACTTAATTTAAACCACATATAGTTATCATCTTGGCTGACGATATACGAAAAATGGGCGAAATAGGCCCAGTAGGTAAGCTAAAAAGTGTATCATTCTCTTTGAACTAATTTAAACACTCTTTACAAATACGGCATTATAACAGCCGCGATGCATGTCCGTAACATTCCTAGACAACCTACAACATTACAGCTCTTCTGTGGTCAAGGAACATGAAGCTGATCCGGCAGAATTTAATTATTTATTTTGATTAATTTTCTGTTTTCGTTGGAATATTTGAACATAGAATTATGTAAAATTTTAGAATAGTTTGTAAATTTTGTTTTTTAGTTGATTTTTTTTGTTGTTTTCTTTTCTTTTCCCTTTTGAATTATTGTGCACGCACTACCCATTCCCAGACCATATGATAAATTCCATCCAAAGGTTGTCTGGAAGAAATCGCCGTGTGTGATAAGACCGCCCATTGTACTTTAATTACTATTAATTACAATGTAAATGTGTTTTATGTATGTGTGCAATAAAGTATAAATAAATAATTATGCTTCTGTAGACGAGTACTACTAGTAGTTTCATTTAAATCATATGAGTGATCTCCATCTATACTATACTAATATTATAAAGCTGAAGAGTTTGTTTGTTTGTTTGAACGCGCTAAGCTCCGGAACTACTGGTCCGATTTGAATAATTCTTTTTGTGTTGGATAGTACATTTATCGAGGAAGGTTATAGGCTATAAAACATCACGCTATGACCAATGGGAGCCAAGCAGAGCGGGTGAAACCGCGCGGAAGTAGCTAGTACTGTATAAAGCTATAAATAAAAAACAAAATAATAAATAAATACGCTATACTATTTCATATCCTCTTCGGTAAGTTTCACAACCTTCGGTTTGTCAATAATTTCGTCTATTTTATGTAGGTCCTTCAGAGAGACCTGGCCAGTGCCTCGTTCCTTAGGTATGGGCTGACTAGGGTCTGGCTTCCAGCCTAGGAAGTTGATTATCTGGTACGTAGCTGGCACGCCACGCACTTTCTTGTCTGGCATCTCCTGGCAAAATTATAGAAAATAAGTAAATAGGTAAATAAAACTGTTTTATAAAATAGAGAACCGCCTTCGGTCGCCTTTATCGCCTCAATTTTTTTTAAGCTTTTCTAAGTCCGAAAAATACTATGCTAATAAAAACCGCATTAAAATCGGTTCAACCAAAAGCGAAATAAACGGGTAATTGTTTAATTATTATGTTATCGGCTTACTCACGTAATGTTTTGACGAGGAACTCGACTAGTTTCAAGCCATGCTAGAGGCTCATATTCTTGAGTAAGCCGATCACATAATAATTAATTTAGTATGTCTCACGAAAGTTACAATAAAATCAGGGTAATTGTTTTTTGAAGTCGGTTAAAAATAAAGTTTAAGGGTTGGAGGGTCACGGACCGGCTTGTATGAAGTTACTAGAGATCTAATCCCCCATTCCTATATTTGCTTCAAGGTCCAAATATTCGACGGAATCCTTGAATAAAGCTAAATATTTTAATTTGATAATGTGTTACTTTATGGCATACCTTCCCATACATTTCATCATATATACTGGCCGCGGCGAATTGCACCTCTTTAGAGATCCTCAGAGGTCGGTTGTGCGCTGCGTTTGCCTCTCCGATGGCCCTCACGTCCCTCATGACCTCCCACATGCTAGGATACCACACTACAATGGAGTCCACATCCACAGTTTGCAATGTAAATCCACTCCTGAAATAAAAAAAACAATATTATATCAACATTATCAACAGCCTATAAGTGGCCACTGATAACCAAAGGCCTCTTCTCACACAGAATCTGGAATTTTGTGTATGTATTAGAAAAATTCATAACTTAGTACAATGAAAACATGAGATTTAAAAACCCTTCCCGTATCGTTTGTTATGTTATCTAGAAGCCGTGCAATTGATATATGTATACCTTCCCGTTTGTTACACGTTGTATAGACTGATTCAGTACAGAAACAATCTGTTCATTGGACAAACCTATCCCATAAATAATACAAAAGCATACTAACGCAGACAACAGTCCGCCGATATCCCTAACCCTGGTGAAGGGCGAGACATGTGGCGACATGCCGCCCAGCCGCTCGCCCTCCGCGAGCTGCAGCGCCTGCCGCAGCTCTATCAGCGTGTCCCCGCCGAAGACACACGCCATGAACACCTGGAAATGATGGCATTCAAGATGAAACATGAATTACTAACATAATCGATGATTCAAGATGAAAGATGAATTTAAGTGTGAGAGAGCCATGCTTCGGCACGAATGGGCCGGCTCGACCGGTGTGATACCACGGCCTCACAGAAAACCGATGTGAAACAACGCTTGCGTTGTGTTTCGTTGTGTGAGTGAGGTTACCGGAGGCCCAATTCCCCCTTCCCAATCTTCCCCATCCCCGATTCCCGAACAACAACCCTTAAATTCCTAACTCCCAAAAAGCCGGCAACGCACTTGTAACGCCTCTGGTGCTTCAAGTGTCCATGGGCGGCGGCGATTGCTTACCATCAGGTAATACGTCTGCTCGATTACCGGCTTGTTTCATAAAAAAAAAAAAAAAAAAAAAAAACATAATCAGAAATGTGCTTGTTTTTTTTAAACGTTGCCCCACATTAGGATTTTCTCCTGTGTCGTTGGTGCGTTTACAAACATACAAGTTCACATGGCACATGACACCCAGACCCGAAACAATAATTTGTGGATCACACAAAGTGTTGCTCCGTGCGAGAATCGAACCCGCTACCCGTTGCCCAGCCACCGCACCAACCGTGCAGTCATGAAATGATGAATGATATTTATTTTTGCGAATAGGTTACAATGTAACTCTTTTACACGTCAATCTCTTAAATAACTAGATGAGGCCGGCATTTATTTAGAGTCAGAGTAGCCGATAGACTCTGAGAAGAAAATAATGCCGAAACAAACTCAGAGGTCTCTTTTAAAGTCTGGACAAAATCAATTAAAGATGTCTGAGAAACAAACGTTGATAACATCATGCGTTTTATTTAAAGGAATAAGTAGAGGTAGCGTATTATAAAAAAGAGAACTGTGCATCGTAGGTACCAAATAATTGCATATTAGTAGAGAGAAAGAAAAAAAATATTTCACACGCTAAATAACTAAGTGACTTTTTTATGGTATAAGCCGGTAAACGAGCAGACTGATCACCTGATGGTAAGCAATCGCCGTCGCCCATAGACACTTGAAACACCAGAGGAGTTGCCGGCCTTTTAGGGGTTAGGAATTTAATGGTTGTTGGAGAATCGGGGATCGGGAAGATTGGGAAAGGGGGTAATTGGGCCTCCGGTAACCGCACTCACACAACGCAAGATTTCAAAGTTTCACGTCGGTTTTCGGTGAGACCGTGGTATCACTCCGGTCGAGCCGGCCCATTCGTGCCGAAGCATGGCTCTCCCACACTTAAAAAGTACGTAAACTTTGACATTTTCATTTCAATTAAGTAGAGCTATCTGTCCTTTTATTATTCCCACGCGCCAGACACCATTTTGTAAATTACCACGCGCGCGTCACCCCCACTCCAAACCTTATCTTCGTCAAATTTTACGAATCTCAGTCAGTGCTTCACTCGTCGTCAGTACGGACGGTCAACCTTCATCATTGCTACCAAGTCTGTCGCGCAGTGAGGGTCATTCAATTCAAAGACAGCCAATAGAAAACTGTTGAAGGCAAATCCTCTGCTAACATCGGTCACCGGTGACCCCCGTGGCGTTTAAAGATATAAATACCGAAGTAAAATACAACACTTTGACATTATGTTTCAAAAATTCCACTCGACTTCGCGTGGAAGACGAGGTGGCCGCATCAGAAGAAGACTCTTACGGGAAGAAAACCGGGGCGATAGCTTGAAAGACACCCGTTTTTCGGGATTCCATTTAAGCGACGCGTGGAGAGATAGAAGGTGCCAAAAGTTTGAGCTGTCTATCGTGGATCCACCGCCTATACTAGCGCGCCACCGCAGCCGAGGACCAGGGGCCTTAGTCTGCTATTACAATTGTGTCAGAATGGTCGATCACTGAGTAGTGCGAGAGGGACGGAGCTATACAACCTACATAGCTCCGTCCCTCTCGCACTGCTCAGTGATCGACCATTCTGACACAATTGTAATAGCAGACTAAGGCCCCAGGTCGCTGTCTCTACTGCTACGAGGATGCGAAGATGTACTGCCTCCAGAACGACAGAGAACTGTGCTCCCATTTCTATGAACAGCAATAACAACTGACAAGACTGCAACCACGCTACGACTGTGTATAAGATATTTAATAAACGAATATTTCTAAAAAAAAACTCTTTCTTTCTTTCTTTATTTATTTATTTATTTAATGTGAAACCATATTATACAGAGGTGGTTCAGACTAAGTGACTGAATCGATTCCAATTTTATTTGAACTATAAAGTGTCCCAACAAGAACGCAAGATTTAAATTTCAAACAAAACAATAATTTGTGGACAATCGTGAAAGCTTTATAATATCGTAAAGTAGAGAGTATGAGGTTATCTATGGAACAATACATCGGGCATATGGCTGCCGCTGGTTTGCTGAAACATACGCGATCTCTCAATGAAATTTTCAATGACCGTTTTATAAATGCTGCGGTATTTCATTAATACAGCGTCCAATTTCCTTTTAAGGCTTGATCGTCGTCGGCTTATTCGCAGTAAACCCGACTTTAAGAAACCCCAAAGAAAAAAATAATGGTGATAAATCAATGATCTAGGCGACTTCTGGTCTCCAAAACGTGAAATAACACGACCGGGACATGTCTGATGCAGCAATTCAATTTTTTCTCTGTTGTATGACATGTGGAAACCATGCCTTTTCCATTTCTTCAATTCGAGGTACGAAAAGACTGGTTATCATTTTACAATACCGAACACCATGTGCTGTTTGCGCTTGACCTGGCTCCATTTTTAATCGTGTAATCTCTATTTTTACTAACCTCGTACCTTATACTAACAAAAAATAACACGGGTTCAAACGCAAACAATGATACTTCGAATGTGCCAAATTTAAATTTGCGTTCTTATACACCCGTTACCATTTTATGTTTTGACTGAAAATCCTTCAACTTAACGCATTCACTGCCCTGCAGATTTTTACAGTACCCGAACTAAATAAAATTACTAGAGTGACACGCACTATTGCGTTCAATGTTTACCATTCTCGTGTGCCGATACTCACATGTGCGTTCGTCCGAATCTCGACGGGCACCCGACGCGCCTGTGCGTTTGTTATACAATGTGATAGGGGTGAGACTTCTAACCCGTTGAGGCTGAGGCTAATCTAATTTATCGACAAAAAAAGATAATATGGGGTGTTGAACCCCCTCCCTCTAAAAATTATGGCTGTTACGGCGCGCTTGATACTTTATGTGATATCAAAGATGTATGCGCCGTAGAAACAAAAGAAAAACGACAAACGGTAGCTAATAACTCTGGCTAACTAATTCATTACCGTAAAACATAGCAACTTTACCATATTTTAGAACAAAACACGAAATATTTTTTAACCATAAGACGCATAGAAACCAAAACTATTTTTAGAATTGTAGTCTATCGGCTCACTTTACCGTAATCGACATTAAATACAAACACTTATTTTAGCGTAGTAAAGAAAAAACAACATGGGTAAAGATACCAAATTTTTGGCAACTTTACCTACGCGCCGTATTCATCGTGTATTGCATATTAAAGAGTTGTTGAGGTACAGAGGGCTTCATCTAGAACCTCTTCAATAATGAAACAATATGAGGAAATCTATAAAGATAACGGCTACACAGACATTAGGGAAAGTTGCCACGGGTTTCATCGTAATTTACATACAAATAATTTGTTACGCTCGGGGTTGTCAAAAAAGGAGGAACATTTTTATGACATGTATATTTAAAAAAAAATTAATAAACCTTAAACCTAAAGTAAAAAAACGCACAAATTTCTTACATAAATATTATTCCCTTTTAGCTAAATTAAGTTCTTCGGGTATTTATGTTTAAAATTGTAAAAAAGGCTACAAAATAATGTTTAATCTTCTTTTTAATTTTATGACTTCACTACTCCATAGCTAATTATAACATCACTTCCGTATAATTTTTATAGTGTCTAGCTCCGAGTTTTCTGCGGTTTTGTTTCATGGGAGCCATTTTGTGTAAAACAAAAGAATTATTAAATACATTATATCTTATCATCCAGGATATTCACTATTATGCTGTGAAATTTAGGTATTCGAAAATGGTTACATACACACAAACAAGAAAAAAACATTTATTGACCAACCCTAACTGTAGGTAAAGTTGCCACAAAGCAGGCCGTGGCAACTTTACCTAACCTGTGTCAACATTACCGAAGCGATTATTTATCAATAAATTAAAGAAAAAGCAATTGCTGACATTACAACAGAATCCCAACTATAATATACATACAAGATCAAAATTTCACTCACCTGTGACAAATAGTTAAGGCTCTGTAAGCACAATTTAGGAACAACTAACTTTTAGCTCATTTTCACGCATACATTGTGACGGCCATTACTGGCATAATAGCAGTTATACGTCTACGCAAAATATAGTAAATATTTCCTTTTAATGTCTAAGTACTTCTATTACAAAACAGAATTCTAGTGGGTAATTTTTAGATAAATGAGTTTATACTGAATACCTATAGTATGGTAAAGTTGCCAAGGGCCCGGTAAAGTTGCCATAGTTTACCGGTACTTTTTTCATATGTTTGATAATGTTTTGGTAAATCATTTCTGGATGCTATTTTTCAATATTTTCAATTGGGGGTTTAACACCCCATATAATTTTTTGTCGATAAAATTAGATGTAGTACTCAGCCTTAACGGGTTAGAAGTCTCACCCCTATCACATTGTATATACTTACAAAAATATAATGAAATATTATGCATTTGTAGTTCAATTGCGTACTGTTACACTGAAGTGGAATTTATAATCACAATTGATAAAAAATATGTGAAGAGATTGAAAAATTTATCCAATTTATCGAATACATACAAATCTCGCGAAATTGGGGCATAAGCGATCTCCGATTTCGAGATCTCAAGAAATTAGCACTTTTTACGTATTATTGCAAACAATCATTAGTATTTTAATAAATTAGTCTTCTTATAAAACAAGTAATCTTCAAAGACACGTTCATTGAGTTGCCGTTATCAGTAAACTAATGAGATTCTATTGTGAAATTTTAGAGTTCTTAGAAAAAGCAATTAAATTTTACCATGATCGAAATTTATTGAAAAAAAAATACCACGCACGCAGGCAATAACATAAGTTTTGAGTGAATACTTCTTATATCTCGAGGTGCATTAGCCATTTTTTTTTTATTTGCAATTATTAGCTACATTGTTTATTGAATAGCAACAATAAGATTACAATAGAATGTTGTCCAGAGTCCAGACACAATTTCTAAAGACAATTTTGTAAATTACCACGCGCGCGTCAGCCTAACGGCACCCACACTCCAAACCTTCTCTTGTCAAATTGTAGGTACTATCGAATCTCAGTCAGTGCTTCACTCGTCGTCAGTACGGACAGTCAGCCATCATCATTGCTACCAAGTCTGTCGCGCAGTGAGCGTCATTCTAACCGCAATATCGACCTCAAGACATTGTTTTTAATAATACCGAAATGAAAAGAAATCAAGATACCATGTTGGATAAATTGAAAACGGCTCTCGATGAGATTTCCGACTCAAACACATGTGAAATTCTTGGCAGCGGTCCTAAACAAGCTGATAGTCACCACAAGCGCTTCGGAAGAATCATACGCGGAAGGCACCAAGGTGATATATCAAAAACAACAAAATTTTCAAAACATGTAAACATCGCTTGGAAATGTGTGAATTATTATCGTGATGGGAAATGCCAGGCGGATACCTTGATGGTCAATACTTCTCCTGTACAGAAGACAGTATCAAAAGAAGATTCTGTTTGTGTGATCCAAGAGCTGTGGTCTGATTTCCTCAAAGGTTTGGCAACGTTTACAGTGACTGGAGATGTTGTGATAGCTGTGGGAATGCTCGCTATAGCCACAACTACTGTAGCTATTTTAGTAAGCCCATTGCATAATATGAAGACTTGTCCCATTTAGAACTTCTGTGATAATAATATGTGAAAACGTAAGTGAGTAAAACTTTTTAAGAATAAAGTATTTGAATTTAATATTTAAAATATAACGGTCTTTATAACCTCAAAAAAAGAAACGTCCAATAAAAATAGTGTAGATTTAACGTAACTTCAACTAAATTTGTTTTAAAAATTGTAATTTTTCATTCAATTTTAATTATTATTACTTTATTTTGACTTTTAGGTGCTCCTAACTATAAAAATAGGTTGTGCAAAAAGAGATATGACTAGACCGACAATATAATGTTTTATTTGCAGTGTAGCTAACTCTGGGTGAAATGATAAATAAATCTGTGCATGTAATATTGTATATAAATATTTCTATAAATAACATATTGTAAAAGTACAAATATTTTTTGTAATTTCATAAGTTTAGCAGCAGCTATGTGTAGTAGACTTTTTGTTAATAGAAAATGCAAATTTTTGTGATTTATTTTAGAAGTATGTATGTGTATAATAGTTTATTTGTAATTACTAATTACTGTACATAATTAAATAAGTTAATGTAAGATTATTTTATACCGCTGGATGTAGGTCGCTACCAACCGCTTCCAACCGGCCTATCTGGGAATCATTGGAAAAGATCTATATTCAGCAGTATACATCTAATGGCTGTTATGATGATGAAGATATAGCTTTAGTATAATATTTCAATAATTATATTATAACACCATAGTGATCATTTTGTTTTGGTAGGTACCGGTTTGGTAAAGATTTT
The DNA here is from genome assembly GCF_023101765.2 of Spodoptera frugiperda. Lineage (NCBI taxonomy): Eukaryota > Metazoa > Arthropoda > Insecta > Lepidoptera > Noctuidae > Spodoptera > Spodoptera frugiperda. Next base: position 2,165,594 of record NC_064232.1, on the reverse strand, counting down.
GAAACACTTCTTGTTTTAGTTATATCCACAGAAATAGCAACAATAAGATTAAAAATCTTCAGACAAAGTATTAAAATTGTTTTATTAATATCAATATCTATGCCTAATATATATTAAAGAAGGGCCAAATTAAAAGTACCCTTAACGATGAGCATGCATGATGCAAAGTATTTTTGTACCTTCATATACCTTTCTATCCATATCTCTGAACATACTTAGTGACAGATATTAGTAAAGGATTTGCCTTTAACAGTTTTCTATAGGCAGTCATAAACAATATCGATTGCATTCCTTTGCATTGAATTTCATCTTTAAACACATTTAATGTTAGGGGGTTCATCGGTGACCTATATTAGCAAAAGATTTGCCTTCCACAGTTTTTTATTGGACTGCCAATCAGTCTTGAAATTGGTTTTTCAGAATTAATCAGTTCCTTTACTCACCCCATCAGGTTTTAAACACTTCATGACTCTATCGAAGCAGCCGGGCAGGTCGTTCACCCAATGCAGAACTAGAGATGACACGATCAGGTCTACACTGTTATCTGGAAACTGGAGAAATAGTAGAGATTAAAATCACTGTTCCCATATTTGTGTGTTTTTTATTCATGAGATCAAGAGCAGCACTCTCATTTATTAGTAAATCACCTAAATATTGACAAGAATGAATGCCTGTGGTATTGTGCCCACAGTCGTTATTGGGCAATAAGTTTAAATAAATTAATAAAAATTAAAATCACAAAATGGTAAGCAATACTTGCGAACACCTGTAAAGTCATAGGCGTGCTGCCTGCTGCATCACACTAATATTATATATGTAAAAGTTTGTTTGAAGGGATGTTTGGATGTTTATCCATTATTCACAATGAAACTATCAAACAGATTACAATGAGATTTGGTACTTATACAGACAGAGTATGAGCTGCGTTGGGCAGAGAATACTTTTCATCCCACGGAAACGAGGGTGATGCCACTGACAAAAGATAATAAATAAAAATAAAAAAATGGTAAGTGATCAGTGCTGCTTGAGGATACCAGTGGATTAGTCACAGGTTTGCTATTTATAAAAAAGGATATTATGCTTTTTCTCAAAAGCTTGATTGTAAGTCTTATGGCTGTCTTGTTTGCAAGTGGAGTTTGACTGTAGTTTCAATTGATTCCCGTGTTCATTTGGTAAATAAGTATTATTCAAATTAATAAAAAAATCTGTAACATGCGATTCATAATCGGTAAGAACTGGAAGTTAAACCTGATTTATAGGTTACATATAATTCCTAAATCCTATTCTAAAAACCTTTTCCTGTCTAATTACTACGTCATTATCTCACAATAAATAGCGCAAACAAACGCACATCAATATTCTCTTCATCCATAACTTTCTTTTCGAACTGAACTCCGTCACCAACAATAGCTTTGTCCAGATGTGTCTGCGAAGTGTCACACAGCGTCACCTTCTCAACGCTGTCCGGTAGTAGATGACGGGATACGTAGCCACGACTCGCTCCTGTAACATGTTTCATCGTGATCAGCCACACAATATCCACTGATGAGTGATGAATATTATCTTTATACATATAACTAGCGGACCCGACAGACGTTGTCCTGTCTACACGTCTTTAATTTGAAAATTTGTCAGATCCAACGTAAAACATTCCAAAATCAACAACTACTAATAAATTAAAAATTTATTAAAAAAGCTTTGTCCAGCGGACAAAAAGAAGTTCAGTGACATACACACTTACAGAAGAATTATATATATAAAGATTCTTCTGTAAGTGTGTATTATGTCACTGAACTTCTCTTAAACGACTGGACCGATTTTGATGAAATTTTAATATTTTTAAATTTTGACAGGACAATGTTTGTCGGGTCCACTAGTATCTCTATATGGTTCTGGTTTGTATAAAATGTTAATTTGGTTTATAAGATTCTATCCGAAATATTTGAAAAATATTATGGATCGAAATCGAAGTCAACGTTAAAATTATTTATTTTAAATAGATAGGAAGGTATTTTGTAATGTCAAAGCAAATATAATAATATTTAAATGTCTGTCTGTCGTTCATTTCGTTCGTTCACTAGAGGACTGACTCCTCTAATGAAGCTATTTGTTCGTTCCAAAGTATAGATTCCTATGGAGAAGAACAAGCAAGAAACTCCATAGGCTACTTTTTTTCAATCAGTTTTACAATACAATTATTATAATAGTGTATTTTCTGTACATAAAGAGTACAGTAGAGATATTTCATTAAGGAAATACCAATCTCATTTGTTACCTACATCTTAAAATTATTATTTCATGACAGACAATGCAAGAAAAATACTGATTATCATTGCTAAAATACAATTAAAAGGTTCACATACACTATTAAACCACTAACCAAGTTCCACGGCATTCTTAAAAACTCGTTTAATATCCAAAATACGATCGGCAGTCCTCCAACCTATCTCTTCTTTAATATATTCCGCTAAGTGATAATCCTCTCTTCTGGCTGATCTTTCCCTTTGCAAAGCCTTCGCTTTCCTGTCAAATATATTCATAGCACGATACACAGAAGATGCAGTCTTCTGTTTAGCAGTTTTTGTAGAACTGTTCCTAATCAAAACCTGCGCATTATTACGTAAATTTTTGGACTCATTTCTCGTTATACAGAGCCTGGATAGGCATTTAAGGAGGTGCGTTTGTGACATTTTTAGTAAATTGATATGCTATTAGTTGCTTTTTTATTTTCTTAGCATTATTTTCTTTACTTCGTGAATTCTAATAAGATTTTGACTATTTGAGGTTATGTTTTCGTATCTTCCTTTGCTTGACACATGACATTAGAATTTTTGACGTTTTTTGAAAATTATTCGTTCTGAATTATTTTCTATTTCGCTGCGCTGATAGCCAAAAATGATCATGACAGAGTCAGGTCTAAGGTCCGAGGTCTGACCTTTTCCTTTTTACATAATCATTGAAACTCATTAGTCATTTACCAACCAACTACCAACCCAACAAAGTCACAGCGCAATCATTGCGGCTTCTATAAACTTCAGCGACGTGAAAGACCACAACAGAAATAATATTAGGTAGTTATCTAGTCGTTTTGCGAGAAGTAAACCTCCCTTAATCATCCTAACGAAACGGGTCTCTAAATAAGGTTTCTTTCCTAGACTATGAATGATCACGGGCACAGCCTTTTTGAATGGGAATATCATCACGCCTTTTATCCCCGAAGGGGTAGGCAGAGGTGCACATTATGGCACGTTAATGACACTGTACAATTTACACCAACTTGTCACAATTTATGTTGTAAGTCCCATGTAATATGTAAATGGTGAGCCTATTGCCATATACCAGGCACTTTTCCAGACTCTGTGATACAACTGAAAAATTTTCGAAAAACTGAAAAGCCCGGCAATTATTACTTCGCCCGACCCGGGAATCGAATCCGAGACCCCTTACCTGGCAGTCGCACTCGGCCAACGAGGCAGTGAGAGTGTTAGATTCTTACTGAATAAACATCTGGTTCCATCTACTGCTCTGAGCCGAGCTGCGTTGTTTATATACATACATTATATATTTTATAACATCAGTCCGATCCCAAGAGTATAATAAGTATGGGGCCCGGTCCGGTCCGAACTAGCGCTCTTGGACTCGGGCTAGCTCTCATGCATCTCATAATTTCCGAACTGCACACCTTATGTCAATCAAACGTCCTTTATTTATCTGTTCTGTTTCCTGTCAAATTCAATTCAAGTTACAAAGTCAGCTGTTGTGTTAAAAATCGGTGTATTTGTTATTGAAAAATACCTGTTTATAATAAAATAATTAATATTCATACAAATTAGATCTTATTTATCGCTTCAAAAGTAAGTTATTTGTCTTATTATTGATACTGGGCTAATGGCTTATCAGCCGCTTATATAACCTTAAAAAGTTATTACATATTTTTGAATTACATAGGTACGTTCAAAATGCCTTAAACTGCAACCAGCTAAACTTGTAATAACATAAATGTGATCTCCAAGCCAAGCGGTAAACTTCGTCCTAAGAGCATTTATTTCTGTAGAAATTAATAATATTTTCCTGCTAAATGATGAGTGCAGAATTATAAATATAGAGTAACCAAGGAGTCTTTTGCTCGTTCTAGGTTCATAGAAATATATATTTTGGTATAAACAAATAGCTTCACTAGGGAATAGACTGACAGACAGGCTCTAATCTTGTGGTTTGACTTTCCAAAATACCCAATAGAGTACTTTCAATAAGACCAATAGGACCAATTGAAATACTTAAATGATAATTAATTAACCTTTTGGTTTCTTTTCGAGTTTCTTCTCAGAGTATTCAGTTCGGAAATGCAATCATGTATGTTAATTTTTAATATATAAAAGTGCTATTGCTTGTAGGTACCCTATTTGCAGAAGATATTGAATATTTAATTCCAACTGATGTACCATAATTCCGTATGAAATAATAACAATCACTAAAATTACTTGCTTTCAGATGTGGCCAATAATAATGCAGTTTCTTAGAACAAACGCTCCATACTTCACATTACCAGTAGCGGCCGTGGTCGGCGTCATAGGATACAACTTGGAAGGCTTATTATCTGACAGATATACACCTTACAACAGTAAGTTAACGTTATTGTGATAAATGACATAACATCACGGCTTTCAATTCAATGAAGGGTAACTCCTACATTTCACTAGTTATGAATTTGAACCAATGTGGTGAGCCTATTGACTTTCTGTCACGCACGGGTCTGGTTCTGGTTGGGCGGCGAGCTACCCTTACTCGCCGTCCGTAGACCCGCACTTACGGTGGCCGGAGATCGTTGCGCAATCACCGACGCCCGGAGTATCTCTTGCGACGGCTGGGGCGTGAGGAGGTTCATTCCTTCACGCGCCCCGCCTCCTCCTTAGCTAGCATGACTACTTCGTAGAAGGAGGAGAAGGAGGAGACAGTATCCCAGCCCATATACTGGGTTTAATTCCAGACTCCACACTACTCCAAAAATATCGAAACTTCTTTCGCTTCATCAACAGCCATCGATCTTTTCATGCATGCTTATTGGTTAAGGGTACTTTTAATTTGGCCCATCCTTTTTACTTACATCACCAATCTGGTTGATTAATATAATAATAATAATTACACTCAGCATTTTTTCTTAAACCAATATTTGTTTGTTTCAGAACCAGTACAAGACCAAAGAGTAGAACGGCTAATAGATGAAGAGGTCCTGAGTGACCCAACCAATGTTCAGAAACTAAGATATAAAGAGAATGTCCTCGGGAGAAACGTGTCACCGTCACTACAAAACAAATGAAATAGTCTAGTCAACATAAAATTAATATTAAAGTAATTACTATTATTATGTAGGTGATGTGAGTTGGGTATTTTATTTTATTTAAATAATATTATTGTGTCATAGTGGCCCAAAGAACCGCTTCTCATGCATGAGAATGCAAACCTACCAATGGCAAGTACCAATGTCACTTTTTCCAGGTTATTTAGACACCACTGACACACGGTTAAGGAAAACATCGTGAGGAAACCTAGGCTTATTAGTTCTAATTATAAGTTTGGAATCGCAATTCGCATTGAGCAAGTGTGGTGATTAATCCTCAATGCGTGCTATGGAACCCTACTATCGATACATCGCATACTCGAGCTGCGCATCTTCCCCGCACAACTACATAGTTTAGTATCAGTGGAAACAGTCACATAGTTTCACAGCTTAGCTGTTATATCTTCGTAGCAGCAACATGCACATCTCTGGTGGAAAAGCACCGTAACACCACTTTTCTGTATTTCTGTTGTTTTGTCATCCCTCAGAACTCTCAGTAAACGGAATGAAAAAGTAAGAGAAATGCGGTTAAAGATATAAACATGAACTTCTAAGTACTTACTTATATTTTTAAATATTAAATAAAACACCCAACTCATTACTTTAGTCTCTATTTAAGGAAATACTTTAAAAAAATATTCACAATTTTGTTTCAGTTTTTACTGTAAAATGAAATTATTTAATCTGTCGAACAGCTGCATTTCACCTTTCTTAAAGGAAGGATAGAAAAAATATAAGTCTACAATGAGCAATATATTATGAATATGAGATTTTCCTTAAAATCAATTAAATTATGTATTTCCGTGTCTGCAAGATGAACAAATGATAACTAAAATGCTGTATATAATTGTTTTACTTTGTTAATTAAAATGTTTTTATGAATCTAAAAGATTTTCTTTTTTCTGAATACCTTACGTCAAATTTACTACCTACTTTAAAAATGTAACGAAAGCAAAGTTTTCTTACAGTAATATTACATGAAGTCTCGGGATTGATTTCCTTTCCTTTAATGCTATAACTTAACGGGACGCCATGGCGACGTGGCCAGCGACGTCACCAACCAGGGGCCTTAGTCTGCTATTACAATTGTGTCAGAATGGTCGATCACTGAGCAGTGCGAGAGGGACGGAGCTATACAACCTTCATAGCTCCGTCCCTCGCGACTGGCGACGTTGCAAGTATACAAACTCAATACAGAAGATACAGTCCTGGATATATGGATATGTGGTTCATCAGACACTTACATAGTTGCTGAAAAAGCTAAAAAAAACAAAGTAAAACCACAAACAGATATGACATTTAAAAATCATTTATTCTTAAAATACTTTTAGGAAAAAACATTTGTAACAAACTACAGCAACGTTGTAACTCCAACAAAACACGCTCTGTAGCAATGTTGCCAGACTTAACAAAACATTTTAATGAGATAACTTCCACAGATATACATACAAAGAATTTTTTAAGCACCAATAAAATATTATGTCTAAAATGAACACCTTGTTTGTCAACACCAAAAAAAGGAAACATAAACCAGAAGATCTGGCAACACCACACCGTTCAAAGTCATTTCAAAAGAAAATATCCATGTTTAGTTTTTTGAGCTGTAACTCACATCTATATCCTTAATATGAGTTGGTTTTACATTTAACGATACCGTGTTCGGAGCTCGGATTGGTTGGTTCATTAGAGCCGGCCAATCACAACACCGAACGCGGTATCGTTTCGTTCTCATTAAACGGAAAACAAACTCGTACTAAGCCTTTCGATAGACAAACCACAAAAGTAACACTACATCTCGCCACTCGTAAGTTGAACAGTTTCTTGCTCGTTCTTCTTTATTCGAAGCTACACTTTGGAACGAGCACTTACGGCCAATTCCAATAACCTACCTATCGGTAGATTTGCCTACCAGAGGTAGAATTTTGACACATTTTGTATGGAGCTTATGTCAAAAAACTACCTCTGGTAGGCAAATCTACCGATAGGTAGGTTATTGGAATTCGCCGTTAGTTTCAGTGACAGACAGCCTGACAGTATATTATTTCTTTAGTTTAATTGGAATAAATTATTTGACTGACTTAATACACACGTAGGTTAACCCTTATGGTTTGTTTACCAATCTCACACATCGATCTTGACCAAACTAATCTTTACTTAGAAATAATTTCAAATTCAACGAAAAATACATTGAACGGCAATTTCTCAGGAGTTAACAACTATTATAAACATACATAATAATTACAATAAAGACTGGAATTCGTCTTATTATCTAGGACATATTTACAAATAAAAAAATTTACAAGTAGGTAAACGATTTTGCTTATTTTATATACCTAAATAAATAAATCTTGCTATGTATATACATAAAGTGTTGTAGATAACAATAATAGGGCAAGATATACAGATTGAATGGAGGAAACACTTTAAATAAGATGCGCCACTATCTTTTAATCTTTTTACTATTCCAAAGAATTAAGCAGAGATGGGATATATTAAATGTAACGCCCATTTAATACCATTTCTTTATTTATGGTATAAGCCAGTAAACGAGCAGACGTATCACCTGATGGTAAGCAATAGCCGCCTTAGACACTTAAAACACTAGAGCGCCGTTACAAATGCGTTGCCCCTTTTGAGGGTTAGGAATTTGAGAATTATACATTAAAAATAAACAATTGGCATCAATAATATTTTTTAAGAAATCGGCTTTTATACCCCATTATCGCTTTATGGAAGGGCAAAATGGGAGTTTTAACATATTAAACCCTTAGGACAGTGGCGCCACCTATGAGTAAAGGGAACGACAAAAATCCACATCAAAATTGATCTACTATATATGTAAAAATTGTAACGAACGACAAATATTTTTTATTAATTAATGTATAGTATAAAAATTCAAAATCTGTAAAAGCTATATTCGTTGATAATGTTATTTCATTTCAAGTATTGCCATTTTGAAAATATTTATTATTAAATACGGTTTGTATTCGATAATTGGCCTTTTTGCACAATAATCTCTGGTATTGTTTTTTTATTTATTTATTAACTATAACTAGTAAATTGCGTGCTTATTTATATAATATAATACATGTTCATATGAACTGGATTGTAAATAACAGGTTTTCATTTCAGAAATGACAGAATACGCATAAAATTATACTAATTCGTGACTAGTAGTAAAAAAGTTTACTGGATTTAGCGGGGCTCCGGCTCGAAAAGCAGGAGTAACTTAGTGGGTGGTTTTTAGTCAGTAAGAGTTTGACACTTCCTCTCGCTTCACCTAAGGCGAGAGAAGTCTTTACCCACGACACCAACGGAGTTATGGGTGCATTGTAGGCCTTTTAGGCGTATTTATACTGTGTTATTGCTTTTCAAAATATTCAAAACCTGCTTTTGTACTGGTATTTGCTCATCCTCTCTATCACAACACACATCAACAGCCTATAAGTGGCCACTGCTTACTAAAGGCCTTTTCTCACACGGAGAAGGTTTGAGCATTAAAGTTTGAGATTTAGTAATTCTCGTCATATCAGCATGTATTATCTATATTCAATTTACAATATTAAAAATATTCACTAGGATCCCGACTCTGTCTTTTAGGTATTATTAAAATTTTTAACCTTTTTCAAATACATTTTTTTGCCAATATCTCAAGTGGTTACATGAGCAAAATGCTGATCACAAGGTTTTAGAGTTCGATTCCTCGATTGAGCACATTTATCTTTAATCTATAATAAAATTTGTAACCATAAAAACTGCTGTAAACAATATGATCGAGCATCGAGCGCCAGACCCTAGGCGCAGCGTGCCTTAACGGGGCCCCGTATAAAAAATTGTTTAGGGGCCGCCCTATTTTTGAGGGGAGAAAATCATGCACTGACTTTCCTGTCTCTCAAGCCTCAAAGAGGGGACTTATTCTCTTACGATGCTATAACAGTGAGCCCATATTTGGGGGCCCTTATGACGACGTAAATTTTCCTAAATTTGCCACCAACCATTGAACGAATGCTTGAAGCGAAAAAAGATATAATTGATTATTTGGACTTTCATATATTTTTTTAATGAAATAAAAGAATGGCAAGTTTTTATTTTTTTGCTTACGCCCCGTCGCCCGTCCCCGTATAATTGATACGGCGTTAGCTACCTTATGCTTACCAACCGTTCTTAAAACCACTGAACCAACAAAATCTTTTAAGTACTGAAATCCAAATTACAGAAGACAGAATCGGGTCCCAATAAAAAAAAATCACAATAATAAAACTGACTACCTATCTAATAGAAATATTTTTTCAAAGAATCTTTTTAAACATTTAAAAATCTAATTGTTTTGACTTTAAAATTTTCATCTAGCTCTCCTATATTAAAATCTAAATAAGAATTCAACACCGTACTTAGTCAACGAACGTGTTTAATATAATTAAAATACAAAAATAAAAATAAATTGTTTATATAACTTCTTTTGACTAAATTTTTTATAACAAATCCATGGCTTAATATGACTTTTGGGCCTAAATTCATCCATCTTGCTATCCCAATTTTATTTAACGGAAAAAACTAATACTCTAGTCATCTTGATTGCACGGTTGGCGCGGTGGCTGGGCAACCTGCTGCCACGCAACGTGTAGCGGGCCCGATTCCCGCACGGAGCAACTCTTTGTGTGATCCACAAATTGTTGTTTCGGGTCTGGGTGGCATGTGTATGTGAACATTGTATGTTTGTAGATTAGAACACCAAGATGGATAAAACTACGCCGTCTTTCTATAGGTGCCTATAGTGGAATTACTTCACTTAAAAACAGCCTGTTTGTTCATAAAACAATATAATACAAATGGTAATACATAGATATAAATATAAGGTATTCTAAATGTATCTGCCACGGCTTTAATGTGAGGTAGTGTTATGTTTGAAGATTACAATAGTGAAGAAATTTCATACCCCGGACCAGTTAATTCAATTTGAAACGCGCCGCACGCAACGGATTTTATTTTGTGTTGTATAGAAACTCATACAACTGCGTCCACTGATCTGCATCGTACGGACCGCATCAGTGGCAATGCGTACTGATGGCGTCATATGGAATGCGTACAATGCGGTTCTGTGGACGCTTACCCTAAAAAACACTATAATTCCACTACAGGCAACCGGAAATACAATTAAAAAACAACCAAAAACACATATCAACCTATAACAGTCTGCATAACAAATTTCTCAATCTCCATAAAACAACAAAACGTATCGTAGGACGTCGCGTTCGACTGCAAATACTTCCTAACGATATCCAAATCCTGCAACGCCCTTGACTTCTTCACTAGAACCTCCTTCTCATCAGACTCCGGCTTCTCTGTCGCGAGAGGCATCAGATCCTCTTTCGCTTTCTCGGCATAGTTTAGAGGATCAGTGACTTTGTGGTTACCACCGAAAACTGATCCATTAGTCCCTTGCCCAGTTACAAGTTCCTCGTCCACTGTCAAATATTGATCTAGAGTACTGATATTTGTGAAATAAGATTCTACGTCATAATCCTTCATCATATTAGCTAGTATTTCCTCATCGTTCTCATAAACTTTTGGTTTATCTATCTCTATGACTTCGTCGGGAACTGTTACGTCATACCCAGTGTCTACAAAGCTTTTGGTAATAGCTTCTGGTGGTGTCCGCTCCCAAGCCTTCTCTAACATGTATAGAGCCTCTAAGCATGTTAAATTTCTATCCACACCTCTAAGGACATTCATAGCCTTCTCTTCTAAGATTAGCCTCCTAAACTCATCACGGAACTTGGCTGAAACACCGTTTTTCATTGGTATTAAACCGTTTGACGCTTTCCAGGGTACGAAAACTAATTTCAAATGGGATAACTGCAACTTTGAGTGTATTGTAGCCCTGTCTAAAACGAGAATCGCTTTCCGATTTTTCATTTGTAATTCTCTATTCCAATATTTGACGTATTCTTCGAACATTTGCGTGGTAAAGTGGGCTTGGGAATGTCGGATATATGTCACTGGTAACGTATCCGGATCTCTAAAGGAATGTAGAAGCGGATCTTCCGTGCCACACACAAGTAACTTCTTTTTATCTGTGCCTGGCATATTTGCGCAAAGGAAAACCGATAAACGGTCTTTTACATAACCTTGTATATACTTTTTGCCGGCCAACTTTTTTATCCGACCTTTAGAGGGGTTATAATAGAAGCCGAATTCATCAGCTGTGTAGATATCTTCATCAGGTATACCTAACCGGGCGTCACTCCATTGCTCTCTGAAGAAATGGTTCTTCCATTTAGATTCCATTTGATTATGATAGTCCCTCTTACAGGGGGTCCCTCTTAAGGAGATATTATACCGTTTCTTAAACCTATCGAGCCATTTTTTGCTACCATTAAAAGCTACGAAACCGCTTTCTTTGGCAAACGCTTCAGCTACATCTTGGAGCATTTTCCCAGAAACCTGTATATCATTTGCTCTTTGCGAATGAAACCATTCAACGATTCTTGTGTCTAATATGCTGTTCATGTACCTAGTGGTCCGTTTTCCGGCTTTTTTGGGGAGAGCATACTTTTCTCGGTCCTCCCAAATTTCATTTACTATTTCTGGAGTTAGGTTATATAGCCTACAGACATCAGAAACGGATCTACCTTTGTGCATTTTGCTGACAATAGCGCATTGTGTGGGGTGGCTTAGGTCCTCGCGTTTCAAACAGCCCTCGAATTCGTTAAACAAAAATGGCAGCTTACCGCTTTCGTCTTCTGATATTTTTAGATCTTGATCTGATTGTGTGTTGTCGCCCGCCGAAGAACTTTGGTTGAGATCTGGTCTGGGTTTTCTGAAAATTTATTTTTTGTGTATTATTTTAAGATTCTGATTTTGACTGCACGGTTGGGTGCAGTGGCTGGGCAACTGGCTGCCGTGTAACGGGTAGCGGGTTCGATTCCCGCACGGAGCAACTCTTTGTGTGATCCACAAATTGTTGTTTCGGGTCTGGGTGTCATGTGTATGTGAAATTGTATGTTTGTAAACGCAGCCACGACACAGGAGAAAATCCAAATGTGGGGCAACGTTTAAAAAAAAAACATTTTACTTTAGAGCAGCTATGTAACTGCCGAACAACGGGTCTTGAGTTTGACAAAATATTATAGCAAATATTCTGTAATGTTATTACTCATATCTGTGATTAAATAGAGTGCGAAAGAGGGGAGTGTGACCGGCGCAGCGGAATTATACGCACATCGTCGTACCCAAATTTTATCAAAATATTGTCGATATTGGCTTAAAGAAGTTTACAGGGAGCCACTGGATGCAGGTCGCTTACAACCTACCTATCTGGAAATCATTGAGGAAGAGCTATGTGATACAGTGGACGTCTTTTTTTTAATCTTTATTTTATTTAATTTTTTGGGGTTTTTGTCCAACAAGGATATGTCAACCCCATAGTGGACGTCTTGTAGCTGAAAATATGACGATGATGATTGGCTTAACTGTAATAAAATAGAAAGAGGGAGGAGGTATGAGCAAAATAATTAAAATACATCATCATCATTACAGCCTATAAGTGGCCATAGGCTTTGGTCAGCAACAAAAGCTTTTTCTCACATAGAGAAGGTTTGAGGATTAATCACCATACTTGCTCAATGCGGGTTAGCGATTCAATTTCAAACTTATAATTAGAAATTAGTAGCAAACCCGGCAAAATTCGTTTCGCCACTAATTTTCCCTGTTTTTCCGCTTTCTCTTTATTTATTTTTTTCAGAATTTTTGTTGCTATAAACCTCACGGAGCCCGAGACTTTTACAAAGAATGCGAAACCGTGAAAATCAGTTCTTGAGTTCTGGAGTTAAAGCGACAGGAATGAAAACCCGTCTTATTTTTATATGACAGAAGATAAGCCCAGGTTTCCTCACGATCGGAGCTGCGGACAACGTAAAAGGTTACCGGGGCTCCGGCTCAAAGCAGGAGTAGGAACGGGGTGGTTTTTAGTCAGTAAGAGTCTGACACTCCCTCCCGCCTCACCCAAGGCGGGAGAAGTCATTGGATGATTCCCCCCCCCCCCCCCAAAAAAAACTCACTCACGATGTTATCCTTCACCGTTTGTCAGTGGTGTCTAAATAATGTTAGAATGTATTACAACACACTTACGTAATATTCCCATCGTCCTTCTGATTCTTCTTGGAGTGTGCTTGCTTGGTGTGGTTCTTCAGCTGTGAGTTTGTATGGAACTTCGCGTGGCATTTGTCACACTCCTCCGTCCTCTCGTGCGTCGCCATGTGTTGTGACTGGAAAATTAAGAATTGTTATTACTATTTTAGTACTTTAAAATTCCTCAATTCTTAAAATTCAATTTATTAATACTTTAAAATTCTATTCATGTTGTAAGTCCCATGAAATAGGCTCACCACCTATTACATGGGACTTACAACATAAATTGTGAAAAGTGGGTGTGCATTGTACAGTGGCATTACGTGCCATAATGTGCACCTCTGCCTACCCCTTCGGGGATTAAAGGCGTGACGATATGTATGTATGTATGTATTTTAGTACTTTACCATTAAGGGGATGTGACACTTCTGGAGTTGCGGACAACGTAAAAGGTTACCGGGGCTCCGGCTCAAAGCAGGAGAAGGAACGGGTGGTTTTTAGTCAGTAAGAGTCTGACACTTACTATCGTCTCGCCTAAGGCGGGAGACGTCATTGGATGTTTTTCCCCCTTAAAAAATTTGATAAATGAACAAAAAACATAGAAATATCGCACACCTAGTAATCTATTGGCACATTTACGGTTTACATAGTTTACCTGACTTGTTTAGTTTTTAGTTTACTGACCAATGAACCGTTGTTTTACGTGAGTGAGGGGGGAAACTACAATATTGGTATAATGACACTTACGACCTCTCTCGATGAATATGGAAATAAATAGATTAATATGCACTTTTAAACACGTAAGCCATATAAAGTCAATTTCGCAGATGTGCCAATATTTTACTAGGTGTGCGATATAATATGTACTTACCAAATATCCCTTATTATTGAACACCATGCCACACAGCTGGCACTGCGGCGCCGTCTTCTCCATGTGCACCTTGTTGTGCATGCGCAGACTGAACGCCTTCTTGAAGTAGCGCCCGCATATCTCACATTTGTGTCTGAAAAATTTCATATTTGTTTGTTTTAGTTTTTTTTTTTATGAAACAAACCGATAATCGAGCAGACGTATTACCTGATGGTAAGCAATCGCCGCCGCCCATGGACACTTGAAACACCAGAGGCTTTACAAGTGCGTTACCGGCTTTTTGGGAGTTAGGAATTTAAGGGTTGTTGTTCGGGAATCGGGGATGGGGAAGATTGGGAAGAGTGGTAATTGGGGCTCCGGTAACCTCACTCACACAACGAAACACAACGCAAGCGTTGTTTCACGTCGGTTTTCTGTGAGGCCGCGGTATCACTCCGGTCGAGCCGGCCCAGCAGTGCCGAAGCATGGCTCTCCCACACTTAATTGTTGATGTAGTTCTAAGCTACATCGTCAATATCAAAAGTGACAACCCCTGAATGAGTCTCCTTCAAATTAAGGGGTTTACTATATATTCTACGCTTAGCAGCCAGGCTATAGATCGCCGTTTAAAAGGTAAAGGTTTATAGGGAGATAATCGAACAGGTAGAACACCTGGGGCCTTAGTCTGCTATTACAATTGTCGATCACTGAGCAGTGCAAGAGGGACGGAGCTATACAACCTACATAGCTCCTTCCCTCTCGCACTGCTCAGTGATCGACCATTCTGACACAATTGTAATAGCAGACTAAGGCCCCTGATAGTAAGCAATTAGCGTCGCCGAGGGTCTCCCGCAACATCAAAGGAGTTCGTTGCCGACATTTTGTAAAGTTGTATCGATTATTACGATTATTCTGTAGGCAACTGTTTAAAAGAAACAGGCTTATCGGCTTTTTATCAGACTACTGATGCAAGGACTTACGCCCGAATACTCAAACGGTACTCAATTTTAAGTTGTACTTCAATATCGTGCTATCTCTGTCATTTTATAAAGAACTAGCTACTTCCGCGCGGTTTCACCCGCTCCGCTCGTCAAATATGTTTATATAACTGTTTGCCCTAAATTAACAATTAAAGAAGTTATAAGTAAAAAAGTGAAAAATTTTTAATAAAATTTTCTTTTTTGCTCTATAACTTTTTTTTTACATTTTATAAATAAATGAAAAATGCGAGATGTCCTATTGGTCATAGTTGCCTAATGTTTTATAGCTTATAGCCTTCCTCGATAAATACACTATCCAACACAAAAAGAATTATCCAATTCGGACGAGTAGTTCCGGAGTAGTAGCGCTATCAAACAAACAAACAAACTCTTCAGCTTTATAATATTAGTATAGATTGATAGTGACAGTACTACATTTGAGAGCGTCTTAAAATTGAGTAGCATTTGAGTATTCGGGCATTAGTCACATAGTCTCTTGACGTCCGCACCAGAGTGTGATTTGTTCGCAGCGAGATGGAAGGATGTATGTCGCGAATGTTTAAGGTTTTGTGAGAAGATGGATGGCTGATGAATTAGTTTTAAGTAATTAAAAATATTGTATTATTTATTTTTCTTTGTTGTAAATTTTCAACATTTTAACTGTATAATGTATTGGCTTAAGCTGTAAAATTATGCATGTTTTTCTAAATAAATAAATAAATAGTCAGTTTAGAAGTCCTGTGGAAAGAGTAGAGGTGGAAGTGTACTAAATACCTTGTTTTAA
Organism: Spodoptera frugiperda; assembly: GCF_023101765.2. Classification (NCBI taxonomy): domain Eukaryota; kingdom Metazoa; phylum Arthropoda; class Insecta; order Lepidoptera; family Noctuidae; genus Spodoptera; species Spodoptera frugiperda. The sequence continues at coordinate 2,149,512 of NC_064232.1, read as the reverse complement.
CTTGATGTTCAAGCCCATGCTTCTTTAGCGCCCCGGCAGTTTCAAACTCCGCAGCACAGTCAGTACATCGGAACGATCTGCCTTTTCTAGGTCTGCCTTTCACAGTTTTCTGTTTTTTTCTCTTTTTAGCCTTTTTATTTGGTTTGTCAGTCTGAAAAATATTATAAAAATTAATTAAAACAATGTACATAGAAATGCAAACAAGTTTACTATGTACATACAAACCTTTATCAGGCCTTTTATCCCCAAAGGGGTACACAGAGGTGCACATTACGGCAAGTAATGCCGCTATACAATGTACACCCATTTTTCACCATTTGTGTTATAAGTCCCATTTGTAATAGAGGGCACAATTCCAGACTCCGTGCTAATACCGAGAAATTTTCGAAAAACCGAAAAAGCCCAATAGTAGTTTGCCCGACACGGGAATCGAGCCCGAGACCCCTTGTCCGGCAGTCGCACTTGCGATCGCTCGATCAACGAGGCAGTCAAGTTTACTATAGGTCTCTACTTAATAAATAAACATCCTGTAATAAACAGCTGGATTATGAACCCCTCTATATCAGTTTTGTCATTCCATTTTGTGTTCTATTACAAAGACTTAAGGATGTTGTGGCATGACAAAATATCCCACAGACGTTATTAATCTTATTCTAATAGCTATAAGATTCAAAATTGTTTACCATTATCTGAATGTCAATGTCAAGTAGTTAATTTTAAGCCAAATAGAATGTATGTATATCAATATGTATAACAATTTGAACTTTATTTTAACTTGGTTAAGATAAAAATTTGAATAACAATAAATGTGTTTATTATTTTTCATTCCAAATTTGACCTAATTACCAATACATAACATTGATAATTGCATAAATTATAAAAAAAAAAATAGTTTATTTTCCTCATACATATTTAGTAAAAAATTTTGACTTTTTGCAGTTTTGATAAGTCAGTAATAATAAACATTAAGTTACAATCTTTGACAACAGAAACCCAATCTTATATACTTATTATAACTATAGCCAAAGAGTTTGTTTCTTTGTTCAAATGTGCCAATCTCCGGAACTACTGGTTCGAATTGAATAATATTTTTTGTGTTACATAGTCTATTTATCGAGGAAGTTTATAGGCGATAAAACATCACTCTACTATCAATAGAATGAGCAGAGTGGGTGAAACTGCGCAAAAGTAGTTAGTATTTAAATAAAGGTTTAATAAATTTTCTCAGCTACTATTAATAGTAATATTACACTTGTTTTAACCAGTACTGCTGTTCCATGCTTTAGATGTATGAAGGAAGAAATAGCCATTGAATTTCTTATTATTGATTAAACCAAATATACAGTTCCTACTCCCACTTTTCAAGCCAGAGCCTCGGTAGCTATAATATTCGTAAGTGATGATAATAAATTATGTGTATATAGAAGTAAAGTTTTATAATTATCACACTATAAAATTATAAATGTGAAAGTTTGTTTGTTTTGGATGATTTTCCATCAATCACACTGAAACTACTGAATTAATATTGATAAAATTTGGTATACAAGTAGGGTATGAACTGAGCAAAACTTTAGATTAGCAATTAAATTACTCCTTTATTTATCATATATTATTTAACATAATATATTATGTCAGTTGAATGATAATAATGAGGTGATAAAATGAACAACACAGTATTATTAACTATCATTTTTTGTTTACAAAGATACCAGTTCTAGCAATTAAAATCCAGCTATTATGTGATAAGAATATTATCAGCAACATTATTTACAAAATAAAAACAGAATTTGGAAAACAGAATACTTATCTATTGACAGATTTATGAAATAAACATTAGTTTAGTCTACATTAGCCTATTCTTATGAGAAAAACATGTATTATAGTAAGAAAATAAGAGAAAATAAAATAATAATACGATAGAACGTATGTTAAGAACCATAGAGAATTCATGCATGTAATCTAATGGATCAATACTATAATCCCCTTGTGTATATTATAAACAACGATTATAACAAAAAAATAAAAAACATGACTTTTACACTGTTTAAAGTAAATTGACTACGTTTCACGTATTTATACAAGTTGAAAAAATGTTTAAAGATAGTTTTGTAGTTTTTTTCTATGTTTTTAAGACTTACTTTGTTAAACTCCAATGGACAGTCATCGTCCATTTCCTCGACTTCCACAGTGACCAGCACTCCAGCCATGATCGGCTCATCGTCACTATCTTCCCCATATTTACTGCATCTACTATTTTCTTCAGCTATTTCGGCTTTTCGTTTCACCGCCGATAAACATTCGTCGTCCGAAGAACTATCGATATATGTCGTAGCCGGAGCCTCCGAACTTGAAGCCATAATGATAAACACGTTACCAATCACTTACACTACGCGAACATTATCAACATTATCCTGTTCGACTCAAGCTTTCAAGGATACAAAATAAAAATAAACACCGCATATCATCGCAGACGCCATTTTCCATCTGTCAGTTTTTGCCATAGGTGTTTTTTTTGCTTGTATTTCAAATTATAATCAACTAGCTGTGCCCGCGACTTCGTCCGCGTGGAATAGTTATTTTAGGCATTATATTTATTTTTGCAAACAACTTTCTCAGCTTCATAAATTATACCTGTTACCCACGGTTAATTTGTGCGTTGAAAATTCGTGATATCACTGGATTATGATTATAAGGAACAATCCACACTCATTTCTATACTATATGTGTTTCCACTGTTTTCCTGAAACCTGCGCCTATAGGTTGGGTAACCGCCACCCCGGTTTGTGTTTCAGAAATAAAATTCCAAGGGTAGTTTTTAGATGGGCTCGCTACATACGCGTTATAGCAGTGGTAAGTCCCCTCTTTGAAGAGTGGCTTGAGAGGCGTCACGGGCGTCCTCACCTACCGCCTGACGCAGGTACTTACCGGACACGGAAGTTTCGGTTGGTACCTGTTTCGAATTCGGCCGGAGAAAACACCCGGGCGTTTCGTCTGGGTGTCGTCACGAGGACGGCGAGGACCGCCCGGAAGATATGGTGGAGCATACAGTGGCGGTGTGCATTGCATGTGCTGAGCATCGCCATGTCCTTAGGGATGTGAATGGCGACGGTAACCTCTCACGTCCGGCTCTAGTTCAGGCCAAGGTGCGGAGCGAGGGGGAAAGGGACGCCGTCTCCCGCTTCTGCGAAGCAGTTATCCCAGCTAAGGAGGAGGCGGAGCGCGTGAGGGAACGATCCTCATCACGCCCCAGCCGCCGCAGAAGACACTCCGGGCGTCGAGGATCGCGTGACGATCTCCGGCCACCGTAAGCGCGGGTCTGCGGACGGCGAGTAAGAGTAGCTCGTCGCCCGATCAAAACCAGACCCGTGCGTACCGTGCGTCGCGTTCTGTGCGCGCCTCAAAGAGCCAGGCCACTACAGATGGGACCCAATGCTGGGCTGATGCCCGATCCGGTGCTGCAGACAACGTAAAAGATTACCGGGGCCCCGGCTCAAATCAGAACGGGGTGATTTTTACACTCCTTCTCGCTTCACCCAAGGCAGGAGTAGCCAACGGATGATTTTCCCCCCTCAAAAAAAAAAGAAAGAGTACTTTCTAGAACAAATGTTTTCTTTCATACATGGTGACGCAAGGTTATGAAATCCTTAAGGACCATATTTTTATACCCTATCATATTTTTATGACAATAAATTGAAGAATTGGATTTTTTTGGTTGTCAAATGTTTCAGCCGATATTATTGCACTATACGAAGAATCTGGTTGTACTTTGTTAGACAGCCACAATAAAATGTGGGCGTGTGGTAAACTGCTTTTTTGCCATTCTACGCTGTAAACAAACGCTTTCGATGGTCAATGATCAAAAAATGATTTACTTCGTTAGTAAGACTATAATGTTTTTGAGTATAGTTACACCAGGCTCCACGTCGTTCGCAAACAATGCCTCTCCTCCTGGCAGCGTCGTGTTTCGCACATCATGCTGCGCGGGTGAATTTTATATCGGAGTTATTTTAAAATTGTAATATCTTCTAAGATGTTTATTGAAGTTTAGTGATGTCAAAGACAATTTTGTTCACAATTAAATACTCTTAATGAACAACACATTTATTTCGATAAAGATTAATATTTTTTCGTTAATACAACTCTTAACAAATAATGCATTAATTTCGACCCAGTTTGATTACCATAAAAACGATTCTAGTAAGTTAATCCTAAAAGATAGACATATACTGTCGCGGACTTTTTTTTAGATAATTTTAAGAGGAATAATTCTTTCATACATATAATTTTTGTATCTTGAACCATTTTCGCAGCGCACGCAACGGAAGCCCTCAAGAATTAATAATTTCCCCCGTTTTGTCCACATTTTCCTTTATTTCTTCGCTCCTAATAGTTATAGCGTGATGTTTTATAGCCTATAACCTTCCTCGATAAATGGACTATCCAACACAAAAAGAATTATTCAAATCGGACCAGTAGTTCCGGAGATTAGCGCGTTCAAACAAACAAACAAACAAACAAACAATCAAACAATCAAACAAACTCTTCAGCTTTATAATATTAGTATAGATTTTATAAAAAAATCTTTAAACTTAATTTGAAATAACTAGTCATTTTTATTTAATTTTATTATTATTTTTGGACATGACTTAGTTTTGATCTAAAATGATACTAATCAATGGATTTTAGTCATTTAGTTTTGTTCGTTGATAAGAAATAAAATATTTAGCAATGGCAACAGAGCGGTTGTCAAGAATAAAAAAAGTTCCCGCTGTCAATGAACCGACCGAAAAAAACCAACGCGCATCGCTTCTCTTTTGGAATTTATGGTACTGTAACAAGGCTCCCTTTTGTGTTACCGCTGATATTTTAACGTGAAATCTTCAAAAGTAACGCGTAAACAATGCAATAAAAACACTTTTCACACTAGAATAGTGTTATTACTCGAATTTAAGACCACTGCACCGTGATATACGGATCAATATCGCGCACTTAATATGCGCTAGCTACAGCTAAGCGTCGGTGCACCAAATGGAGACGAAATCCGGCGTTGGAATTCAAGATCACTGGATGAAGAGTATGATGGAGCCGGCGTCGAGTGACAAACAAGACAACCGTTCGTCAGTTAAGCGCGAGAAGATGGCCGAAGCTTACAACGGTGAAAACGTAACATACGATATGAAACAGCAACAAAACGACCCGCGCTATAGATGCGATGTCTGTCATCTCACGTTCGAAGGTATGGAGTATTTGATGTTGCATAAAAAGTTCCATGGAAACGACAAAGACACGCCAATTATGGAGCCAGAGCCTCAAGTACATCACAAAGAAGGTCCTAAAAAGCGGCGTAAGTTCAAATGTGACCAGTGTGATGTAAAAGTGAACTCTCAGTATCATCTAGACATACATAGAAGCAAACATGAAGGTGCTTCATCTAAAAAGTATATGTGTGAGGTTTGTGACCGCAGTTTTGTTGCCGCACAGTTTCTCAAAAGTCATATGCAAACTCATTCGTCAACATCAACAATTAATTGTGAGATTTGCAACAAGAGTTTTACTGGGCAGGCCTATTTGAAGCTACACATGCAGCTACATAACGACATTAAGAAGTTTAAGTGTTCTAAATGTGATGAGATGTTCCCTACGAAGAATTGTTTAAAAATTCATATGAAGAAGCATACAAAAGTGAAAAATTTCAAATGTGATTGTTGTAACAAGCTGTTTGTGTCTAAAATAACTATGGAGAAGCATAGACAAACGCACGAAGGCCAGCCTATTGATTGTCATGTGAAATGTTCACATTGTGACAGAACGATGCATGCATCATTACTACGTACACACTTGATGAGAGCACATCCACCAACAGTTGATGACGATGTCAAAAGACCGCATAAGTGTACGACTTGTGGCAAAAGTTTCATTGTAAGAATTAATCTTAATCTGCATATCAGAGTCTGTCATCCGGATCTGGCTGAACCTGAGGATGATGACGAGGACATTATGACAGACAACTCTTAGGCTAGAACCGTATAAGCATATTGCTACGTATTATTATGGAGTAATTATACTTTTTTATGATAAATAAGTAGTTTGAATTAATTTACTTCCCTTGTAACCTTCCAATATGGTTAAGTTGATGTTACATATAAATAAAACGAGTATATTTTTGACTATTTATTTTTTTCATTTCCCGCCATTTTTACTAATGACAGCAGTTGTCAATTTGATGTCTTGATTACACAGATTAATTAAAATTTTACTCTTTCCGCGCCATTTTGGTAAAGAAACGTCGAAAGCTATAATATGTATGATGTATGTGTATCAAATTGCAACCAAAAAATACAAAATGAGTCATGGGAAGGGCCGCATTCAATAAGGGGCGAAGGGAGCGGCCGCCTGAGACGCCAAACCGCATTTTATTGTTTTTTATTATTTTTGTATGTATGGATCCATTGTCGGCAACATTGTTGGTAGGTACGGAACAAAGTAAGTGTATAATAAAAACGCGTATTTTTGTTCTGCAAATTTTGTATACTCGTTTACTGCTTTTACCTTCAAAGGGTAGGCAGATACATTGGTAGGTATGCAGCATTATTAACGTTTCACCGGTGTTGTTATGTTATTAGGCCCACACGTCATCCCGATTTCTGTGTATTAGGGGACTGTTACTATTCTAGCTATAGTGTATAATCTATGGGGACGAGCCTGTAGCTGCTATTAGGAATCGTAGGTACGACTATAATAATACATTTCTCGCACGTGACCACCGTGTGCTCACAGTGTAACTTTACGACTTTTTTCTCGCAGTGGTAGGTAAGTAGTAGTCTAATTTCTGAAACTGCGGACTTACGGGTTTACCAGGGCTCCAGCTCGAAAAGCAGGAGTAAGAACGGGGTGGTTTTTAGTCAGTAAGAGTGATACTACTCCCTGTCACGTCGTCCAAGGCGGAGAAGTCATTCTCAATTCAATTCTCAATTCTTTATTGCTTGCCATAATGTACCTATTAGATACAGGTTGTTGATATATAGATATTAGTCACAATTATGGACCCTGTCGGGCACAGCAAAATAATAAAATACCTAGTAGGAGAGAGGAGGAAGAGCACTGTATGCATCATTGGATGACTTTAGCTCCATTTTTTTTATTGTTTTTTTTTTGTATTCGTTTTTTTTGTCAATTAAGATTTTTTTTTCTTCATTTCCTTAACACCTTAGTTTAACGACTGTAATGTTGTACAATTTAACTTTGAATAAATAAATCTACCCTATTCGGAATGAAAAGTAATAAATAAAACAACAACTCCTTACAAACTAAATTTTTATAAATAAATTAAACTACAACAGGCTATTTAGGCATTCTACTTGCTTTCTTCTACTGCCTTTTCTTCTGCTTTCTCTTCTTTAGGCTTGACTTCTTCCGCCTTCTCCTGTTCAGCTGCCGCTTGCTGTAGAAAATAATGTTAATTTTAGTAGGGTTAAACAGTATGTTAATAACCCTCCTTCTGGCGCAGTCGGGTAACTAACAGAGGGCGTTCCTCTATAAAATTAATAGATTAAAATAAAAATATCAGCATAGAAAAATAAGCAATAAATTGCAACGTTACCTTCCTTCAACTACGCGTGCATAGTGTTTCTTTTACGTATCGATTTAAAAATTTTGGTGAATATTTTAATATTTAAAAAAAGTATGTTAATGTTATTGAATGGTAATATTTTTTTTTTACCATTTAGGTATAATATTGCGGATGAACAGGAACGCCCTCTGTTAGTTAAAATACTGTATTTATTTAACTATTTATACTTATATCTAATTGAGCTACAGACGCACAGTCATCGGTTACGTAGTCATCGAGTGCCTAGTTCAACAAAAGCTGTGTATAGTCAGTCGTCGCTCACGATAGTCATGATTATGAGTCCCTGTTGTGGCTTGAAACTAATAGAGGACCCTCGAACGTAATAAATCTATACTTATACAACGACTTCCTCGTTGGTCGAGTGGCAAGTGCAGGTAGGGTAGATGACTGCCGGGTAAGGGGACTCGGGTTCTATTCCCGAGTCAAGCAAAGAAATACTGGGATTTTTTTGATTTAAAAAAAATCTCGTGACGACGCGCCATCGTTCATTTTCGTCATCGAACCACAAGACAATCGGCGAGGCATCACCGCTTCATGGTAGATATCCCACCCACTCGCACGCTTCAAGCTTCCTTGTGCGAACTGCTAGGGAGTGGAACCTTGCCGGAGTCTGTGTTTCCTGATGGGTATAACCTGGGTGTCTTCAAGGCCCGAGTGAATAGGTTGCTTATGGGCAGACGTGCTCCACCGTAGGCCGCATCATCACTTACCATCAGGTGAGATAGCGGCCAAACGTCGACCCATTAAATGTAAAAAAAGACTTGTTAAATAAAATAAAAAAAAAACACAAAGCCCATACCGCAGCCTGCTTCTTCATATCCTCTTCCTTCTTCTTCTGCAGTGTCTTACTGACTTCCCTGATCAGGTACAGCTCATCCAACTGATTCTTTGTCAGAGGAGTGTACACGGTGACAGGTGTCTTGGTCGCATCGTCACACGTTGCTTGGAACACGTCGTATTTCTTCATTAAGTCGCCGTACCGCTCGCATGATAGAGATACGTAGTTGTCGAACATTTTGCTGTGGATAGCACAAAAGAAGAATTAGTGTTAATTACCTTTTTGCTGTGTTCTGTAGGTACCTTTAGTAAGGGTTTGCTTTATCAAAGAACTAGCTACTTCCGCGCGGTTCACCCGCTCTGCTTGACTCCTATTGGTCATAGCGTGATGTTTTATAGCCTATAGCCTTCCTCGATAAATGCACTATTTAACACAAAAAGAATTATTCAAATCGGACCAGTAGTTTCGGAGATTAGCGCGTTCAAACAAACAAACAAACTCTGCAGCTTTATAATAGTAGTATAAAGTATAGATACTAGCTTTACTTTGAATGAGATCGAAACGAGAGCGCGTTCGGAGGTCTGATTTGCCGGTGTGAATGAACCAACCAATGAGTACTTACCCTTAGTATGAGTTTGCTTTATGTATAAAGTAATCGAGAGTTCGAGACGTGGCCGTGGTTGCTCATTCGAGCCGGCCAATCAGAGCGCCGAACGCGCTCTCGTTACGTAAAGCTAACTCGTAATAAGGGTACTGGTGCGAATAAACCAACCAATCAGAGCGCCGAACGCGCTCTCGTTTCGATTTCGTTAATAATAAAACAAACTCGGAAAGACGTTATTATTGTTTCTCGTGGTGGTCCAAAGGTTTTTTTTTTTTAATCGTTGCCCCACATTAGGATTTTCTCCTGTGTCGTGGGTGCGTTTACAAACATACAAGTTCAAGTGCCAGTGTTAAGATGTCTGATTTGAAGTTATTGTATTATATTGGTGTAGGTTTTGAAACCTGGCAACTACCAATACGAATTTTGACTTATTCCGAGAGTTATTACAAATCTATTAGCTATTTCCACGCGGCTTCCCCTAATGCGGAAGAATTTTCTTCGATAGGATAGATTGAATGATTTTCCCCCCTCAAAAAAAAATCTTTGTTGCTACTATAAAATGTTAAAAAAATACTCACATAGTGATGAAGTAGTGTTGATTATAAGAAAGATGGCCACGAAATGATCATTACACTATGACTGGGTAATTTTACCAGCAGTAGGTATGTTTATTAGTTATAAACAAAGTAAAATTTAAAAATTAGCAGGGATTGACAACATTTTCGTTGTGGTGAAGACAAATGCGACTGGTCGCTTAAAGTGCTAGTCGAGTGTCGAGTAATGTGTTTCGTATTGGATTGGTTTCCAGAAAGTCTTAATAATAAGTTTACCTCAAAAGTACATGAATCATGAACTTAAGTCTGTCCCGTGTGGGGGTAAAAAAATCATAGAGGACTGAATACAGGTTGAATAGAATCTCTACACGAAGTTTCAGCTTAAAATACGTTTAAAAAAATGTACCAAAATACTTGGTATAGCATGGTTCGATTTCTAATCATACAAACATGTCACAACACTTTGTGTGATCCACAATTTGTTGTTTCGGGTCTGGTTGTCATGTGTATGTGAACTTGTATGTTTGTAAACGCACCCACGACACAGGAGAAAATCCTAATGTGGGGCAACGTTTTTTTTTAAATATATATTTGACTAGCTTCTACCAGCGGCTTTACCCACGTTCCTGTACGAACGGGAACGTGACTGGAAAGTGGTTGTTGTTATATTCCAGAGCATAATCTACTTACCACTGTTCTAAATTCCCCTCCCCCTTCAGCTATTTTGACATGAAACATCAAACAAACATAGAAATGTTATGTTCGTATCTATACTATACTATATACTATATATAATATTATAAAGCTGAAGAGTTTGTTTGTTTGTTTGTTTGTTTGTTTGTTTGAACGCGCTAATCTCCGGAACTACTGGTCCGAATTAAATAATTATTTTTGTGTTGGATAGTGCATTTATCGAGGAAGGCTATAGGCTATAAATCATCACGCTATGACTAATAGGAGCCGAGCAGAGCGGGTGAAACCGCGCGGAAGTAGCTAGTTTATAATATTTGGTGAATAATAATATTGTGCATACTTCTTTAGCTTCCATCCCATTCATGCATATTATTAAATAGAATATGTACCTAGGTAGTTAAGTTAGTGTTAGCCCAAATTAAATTAATAAATAAAAAAAATAATAAAATGTTTGCTACCTCGATGTCAAAAAGTGCGACCGCATCGAATATAAATAAAACATAATATTGTAACATCTACGTAACGTGACGTGATGTATTTGCATGAGAACAATCCACTAATTACCCATAATTAATTAATAGATTCCTACTTCACGCGTTTCTGTCGGAATATATAATTATTTCGATGTGTTTATTGTGTTAATAGAAGCACCGTATGATTGATTTCCAAAAATAAATATACTTATTTGTCATGTTCTTGGGGAGCCAAATAAAATGCAGCTATATTTCAAACTGACAGGCAAAACTTATTCTTCTACCGCCATCAACTATCTTTTTATATATAATTCTTCTGTAAGTGTGTATGTCACTGAACTTCTCTTAAACGACTGGACCGATTTTGATGAATTTTTTTGTGTGTGTTCAAGGGGATCTGAGAATTTGAACAAGGGAGAGAACATTGGATCCGACAAATTTTCAAAATAAAGACGTGTAGACAGGACAACGTCTGTCGGGTCCGCTATATAATTATACATTCTTAACTACCTACTACCTACATTAAGCTATTTAAAAAACCTAGTTCTATGTTTTGTAGTCTGTCTCTGGCATTTTCTGAAACGGATAACCGACCCGCAGCTTTGAAGATCTAATGACACGTCTCGCGGTCTGTGTAAAAGTCTCAAAGTCAAAGTCAAAGTCAAAATCATTTATTTCAAATAGACCAGGAAGGCACTATTGAACGTCAAAGCAAATATAATAATATTAATAACGTCTGTCTGTCGGTCAGTCCTCTAGTGAAGCTATTTGCTCGTTCTAAAGTGTAGATTCCTATGGAGAAGAACGAGCAAGAAACTCCATAGGTTACTCTTTTCCAATCAGATTCACAATACAATTCTTGGTTACATTGTTTCGATTACTTCAACTATGTGAGAACAATGTAAACTAATATACAGTCAAAGCGACAGAAAAAGAAAATAACCTAGAGGACAATAAAAATTAATGCAGTCCGGAGCTGACCAGTCCCAGTTGACAGCGCCCGTTCACGAACATGACACGTACACCAGCACCGCCCGTCTGTAGTCCCTTAGGCATCGTGAACTAATTTTAGTCAAAATCTCTGCACCTCTAATTTCGTCCGTCTGCCGTCTGCCTGCCTTAGGCCGCGAACGCACAGGCAGGTGGCTTGCTTAGCGCCTAGGCCTAGCGAGTAGCCCAGTAAAACGAACGTTCTAAATGAACGCGACCGGCTGCACTTTTGTTTACATGGATGCACGCCAAGCGACTTATAGGCGCTAAGCGCGCAGTCCAGCCGGTCGCGTTCATTTTAGAACGTTCGTTTTACTGGGCTACTCGCTAGGTGACGCGCTAGATACTAGGCGCTAAGCAAGCCACCTGCCTGTGCGTTCGCGGCCTTACGAGTGCCACGGGAAGAACAGGGGTTGTAACAAATGTATGCATACATACATATCGTCACGCCTTTAATCCCCGAAGGGGTAGGCAGAGGTGCACCTTATGGCACGTAATGCCACTGAACAATGTACACCCACTTTTCACAATTTATGTTGTAAGTCCCATGTAATAGGTGGTGAGCCTATTGCCATATACCGGGCACATTTCCAGACTCCGTGCTACTACTGAAAATTTTTTCGAAAATCCGAAAAAGGCCCAGCAATATTTTGCCCGACCCGGGAATCGAACCCGAGACCCCTTGTACGGCATTTTCACAAATGTATGTAAGTACCTAATAAACTCTGCCTGTGCGCACGGCTGTAAGGATCATCACACGTATGTGGCACGGCTCCGACACGGCGTTCTTGCTTTGAAAACAATAAAATAATGCTGTAGGTGAGTTTGTCGGTGTTATAAGTGTATAATATCCTTTTTTTAAGAGGGGAAAATCATCCAATGACTTCTCTTGCCTTTAGCGAGGCGAAAGGGAGCGTCAGACTCTTACTGACTAAAAACCACCCCGTTGCTACTCCTGCTTTTTGAGCCGGAGCCCAGGTAAACCCGCTAGGTAGTCCGCAGTTCCGGATCAGAAGTGTTATGTATCCTTAAGTATCAAATTAGTTCATATTGAACTTGGTGGAAGAGACCTAGGACAACATAATTTATGTCTAGCACTATAAGACTAGAACTAAAACTCTGAGTAAGCAAAGTTGGCTAAGCAATTAGTTAATTAACTACTCCTACTATGATCATAACCAGACGATCCACTTTTTTCTTTAAGTAGCGATTACCGAGCCGGCAACATTTATTTATTTATTTATTTATTTATCACATGTTTCCTTTGCCATTACAGATATACTAAATCTAATGCGACAAAGTAACTTATTATAAACTATATCTAACTATAACTTATTATAAACTTTCCCTAACTATAACTTACATGCTACATAGTACGTGGTCCATATAACATATACATATTAACTTCATCGTATTTCAGTAAGACTATTATTTTCAGTATGGAAATACTCAGTCAATGCCAGTGATTAGGTACGTGCTTTTTCAAGGAGAGAAAATCATCCAATGACTTCTCCCGCCTTGGGCGAGGCGAGAGGGAGTGTCAGACTCTTACTGACTAAAAACCACCCCGTTGTTACTTCTGCTTTTCGAACCGGAGCCCCGGTAAACCCGCTAGGTAGTCCGCAGTTCCGGATCACGCATTAAGTACCTACTAGGTACGAGTAAGAAATATAAAACTAGAAGTACGACACTTTCTAGCAAGCAACAATATCAGCCGCGTCAACGACTAAAAGTTGCTCGTCTGCTTACTTAAAAGGAAATATGATATCCCTTTACTCATTCGACAAGGGATAGTACCATGTTTGTTTTAGAACCCTATTATAATTGACATGTTCAAATACAGAGAGTATTTGGAAGTTAAATAACAAGTTTCATACATCATCATCAGCTTATAAGAGACCACTGCTGACCAAAGCCCCTTCTCACACGGAGGTTTGAGCATTAATCACCACGCTTGCTCAATGCGGGTTGGCGATTTCAAACTTATAATTAGAAATTATAAACCCAGGTTTCCTCACGATGTTTTCCTTCACCGTTTGTCAGTGTTGTTTAAATAATCTTAGAAATAACATTTAACTCGGAAAAAGTCACATTGTTACTTGCCGTTGGTAGGTTTCGAACCCGCACTCTGCCAAATGTATCTCTACATTTGCGACTGCAGAACGATTTAAAAAATGTTCTGTAATAGGTATAGTATAGACTCTGAAATTAGGTCTGGCTCTCTAAGTAGGGTAGACAGGGCATAATAGAGTTAGGGGTTGTATAATCATTTAGTTTATTTTTATAACGCTAGATGGCAGTGTCTTTATACTTAATTCTTTATTAAATAATTTATAATAGACCTTAGATACTAATCAATAGACATGGAAAAAATAATGAATAAAAATCTTAATTATAAAATATCAATTTATTAATCTTACCTACTACCAAACATTTTATAAAAAAAATATAGTTCCAACAAGAAAATCGGTCGTTCGTTCGTGGAACGGAACGAGAAATCACCCCTCTAAGGCTAATGACTCACTCGCTTCACCCCAGTCTCACCCCTGACGGAAAGGGCCGAAGGTAGCCGACGACACCCGAGCGGCACGCGTACGGAGCCCGCACGGAAAACATTTAAAAATCTCAACTCACATTATTATGTAATATTTTACAACATTTTTTATTAAAACAAAATCATTTTTTATACTGTGAAAATGCCCGCGAATATGTCAAGTGCGTTGCATTTCGGATACACGTACAAGTGTTTTGTGGATCACAAGTTGTATCAAGACTGGCTATATTGATTTTCCAGTGACGTGCGATAGAAACGTTGTATGCGGAATACAGTGTTATTATTAGATTGTGTAGTGCTTTTAATAATTCAGTAAGTCATTTAACATACGCTGCAAGTTAACAACATTAATAAAATTATTCCTTAATAGGAATAATAAAATAATTCCTGTGCCTCAATTTGGAGCTGTGTGAAAAGCCTGCATTAATTTTTTTTCTTCATTTAATATTTAATCTGTCACGCGTATTTTTTTTTTATTTGAACGATTTATTTGTGAAATTACGAAATTATTTTATTTGAAATGTTAAAATGTGGATTTAATGCTTTAAAAATAATTTGGACGCCATATTTACCTTCTAAAAATAGTATTTCTTACTTTAAATAGACGTGGTTTGATAAAAGGTCTATATAAAACCACGTTTATAAAAGTCCTTTACGTAAATATCGAATTTTAGACATTTTATTAGGTCAGTGTAGGCGTTTAAAATAGCAATTTAAATTGAAAATATATCTCTAATAATTCAATCCAAAAGCCGTAGATTCGTTTTCTAAGATAGAAAATCAAAAACCCTGTTAATATTTTATAGAAAACCATATTTTTTATTAAAATTAGCAGTGCGCTAAGTGAGCAAATCTAGCTTCTTACTCAAATTATAAGTTTGAAATCACATATCCGCCTTGAGCAAGCGTGGTGATTAATGCTCATACCTTCTCCGTGTGAGAAGAGGTCTTTGCCCAGTAAATACTGATGTGATAACGACGACCTAGATTGACGAAAATTCTCTCTCTCTATTCTAAATGTAGAGTGATATTGACTATGATTTAGGCAAGACGGTCAAACGGCTAAGTAATTAGATACCTAATTGCAATCAAGGGAGACGGATATCTTTCAAGCATGTGCCGTAACAGGCGTCGCACCGTGAGGGCTCCGGAGCAGGTCTATTAGAGGAACCAATGCCCCTTACAGGTGCTGAAGATAGCCTCCGGGGTGGTTTTAGTGAGGTAAAAATCGCACACTCCCTAGTTTTTTTTTTCTCCAGAAAGCTAGGCGCCTTTTGAAGGTTTCCCCCCGTAATCAAAAAAAGGTACTTAATTGCAAATATTTGAAAAATAAAGCTCATTCACATAACGTCCTGTCTTTTCCTCCTTTATATATCTAAGGGAGTAGGTAGAGGCGGTCATATACTTACAATATGACACCGATATTTTTATGATTTTTATGTTACGACTCGAGTCGCATATAATGAGAGGCGAGTGAGAGAGCCCACCGGCCATAATTCCATATTCTGATTTGGTACCTACTCAAAATTTTTAGGAATCTGGAAATTATTTGCCTATCTCAATTAATGCTTAAACCTTCTCCGTGTGAGAGGCTTTTGGTCAGCAGTGGCCGCTTAATAAGCTGTTGATGTGATGTGTAGGAAACAAGCTTTGATACTTGCGAACACTCGAAATACTAAGCAGTGAAGTTTGTTTTAAATAGATATGTAGGTAATGTAGGTACGTAAATAAAAAATAATTTTAGTTACCACATACTGTTTAGGTTGCTTTTCCACCAGAGATACGTATGCTATGTAGCTATGTTACGAAGATGTAATAGCTAAGCTGTGAAACTTATCTTTTAAAAACGTTGCCCCACATTAGGATTTTCTCCTGTGTCGTGGGTGCGTTTACAAACATACAAATTCACATACACATCACGCCCAGACCCGGAATAACAATCTGTGGATCACACAAAGAGTTGTTCCGTGCGGGAATCGAACCCGCGACACGTTGCACGGCAGCCAGTTACCCAACCACCGCGCCAACCGTGCAGGCGCAACCGAAACTATGTGACCATTGCTAGCTGTGCGAGTAAGATGTGCTATGAAGATACGTCGCCGCAAAGTAACTGTGCGATGAAGATGCGCAGCTCGAGTGTGCGATGTATCGATAGTAGGAAAGTCATTCATAGCTCATATCCATAACACTCATCTTTCCATATAAAAAACATAGCTTATTTAAGTCCGTTTCCACCAGTACTAAGCTATGTGTACCAATGAATATGATTGGTGGCACCAATTTGGTGCAAGCCAAAAGTGTGGGATAGCCATGCTTCGGCACGAATGGGCCGGCTCGACCGGAGTGATACCACGGCCTCACAGAAAACCGACGTGAAATAACGCTTGCGTTGATTTATTATGTGAGTCCGGAGAGCCAATTACACTCCTTCCCAATCCCCGATTCCTCAACAACTCTTAAATTCCTGACCCCCAAAATGCATAATAGCATAATAGCACATCTGTGGTGGAAAAGCACCCGCAAGAAGTAGGCTCGTGCTTAATCAGATTAGACCACAACATGGTGTTACCAAAGTGAAAAAACTAAGGTTCAAGGTTTACAATAATAATTATAATTACCTACTTGCTATCAAACGTGAATTGTCGAATTTCTTGGAAACAAAATCTTATAAAAAATATACTTTAAGAGTGCTTTTCCACCAGAGTTGTAATATGCTACATTGCTGTGGATGCGTTTGGCTTCCACCAATCATATTCATTGGTAGGTACACATAGCTTAGCACTGGTGGAAACGGACTCAGCTAAAGTATGTTTTTTTATATGGAAAGATGCGTGCTATGGATGGCTTCCCTACTATTGATACATCGCATACTCGAGCTGTGCATGTTCCTCACACAGCTACATAGCTTAGTATCAGTGGAAACGGTCACATAGTTTCACAGCCTAGCTATTACATCTTTGTAGCATAGTTACATATCCGGAGCTACGGACTACCTAGCGGGTTACCGGGGCTCCGGTTCGAAGGGCAGAAGTAGGAACAGGGTGGTTTTTAGTCAGTAAAAGTCTGACATTCCCTTTCGCCTCGCCCAAGAAAAGAAAGCTACATAGCGCATCTCTGGTGGAAAATCATCTTAATTCGGAATTATCTATTACATAGTGCCTATCAATTAATTGAAACAGGTCCTTTATGAGTGCACTTCTGTTCTGTCTACCTTTAGAGGTAAAATTAAGCTTTATTATATATCAAAAACGTAATATCTCATGCACCTTTTCAAGTTCCAAGACTGGCAGTCATCCAATAATGCGAAAAAAGCCTTTCTCGCTGACCCAATTCGGTTACCTAGTGAAAACTGAAAATATTTGTAGTAGGTACCCACTCTCCCGCGCCGAGATAATTGCAGACAAAACTGAAAGACTGTCACTTCAGGAATTTTCATTTCATTGTTTACACAATTTATTCGTCTCATTTGGGATTTTCGTTGTGCAAAAGTTTATTAGTAAATTAATAAATTCAGCTTGGTAGCGTGGTTTGTTGTTCTTTATGATGTCTACAGGGTAGAATATAGGTACATTTGTGACCAAATCACCAACTCTACTCTTCCCGTGGGTGTCGTGAGGGTAAGAGGGTTGCTGCTGGAATATGGGCCTCCTTTAAATAAGATGGGTTTGCCATAGTTTCTACTCTTGGCAGGCTAGTAGGAGATCGCAGTTTAAAAGCTAACAAACAACACTATAACACCACTTACAAACAGTGAAGAAAAATATAGTTAGGAAACCTGGGCTTATAATTTCTAATTGTTATAAGTTGGAAATCGCCAACCCGCATTGAGCAAGCATGGTGATTAATGCTCATACCTTCTCCATGTGAGAAGGGACCTATGATCAGCAGATAGGCTATTGATGTGATGTGAAACCAAATTAACACTTCTATCTATCCCGTTCACTAAACCACCAACAACCGCGAACCAACAAAAGCCGATAAAGTCATAAATTTCACTATCTGTATACAATACACCCATTTCTCGTCCATTTTGGCAAACACCGCTGAAGCTGTGCCATTAGTTTGTAACTAACAAACACGTTACGGATCGACAATCATTAGTAAACTTTTATCCAGAAAAATACGATAGGATCGAAAAAGAACTAAAAATAATA
The DNA here is from genome assembly GCF_023101765.2 of Spodoptera frugiperda. NCBI lineage: Eukaryota > Metazoa > Arthropoda > Insecta > Lepidoptera > Noctuidae > Spodoptera > Spodoptera frugiperda. Next base: position 2,131,082 of record NC_064232.1, on the reverse strand, counting down.
CTTTGACTTTAACTTTAAAAATAACGCCCACTTTTTGCCAGTTACTGTAATTCGCATTTCATAGCATCGCAGGGTTTTTGTTTTGAGGGGGGAAAATTATCCAATGACGAGAGGGAGTGTCACACTCTTACTGATTAAAAACCACCCCGTTCTTACTCCTGCTCTTCGAGCCGGAGGCCCGGTAAACCAGCTAGGTAGTCCGCAGCTCCGAATCGAAATACATATAGTACACTATACATAGTATACTGAATATATAAATGGTGGGTAAAAAGTGTGGGAGAGCCATGCTTCGGCACGAATGGGCCGGCTCGACCGGAGTGATACCACGGCCTCACAGAAAACCGACGTGAAACAACGCTTGCGTTGTGTTTCGTTGTGTGAGTGAAGTTACCGGAGGCCCAATTCCCCCCTTCCCAATCTTCCCCATCCCCGATTTCCGAACAACAACCCTTAAATTCTTAAACCTAACCTAAATCCCAAAAAGCCGGCAACGCACTTGTAACGCCTCTGGTGTTTCAAGTGTCCATGGGCGGCGGCGATTGCTTACCATCAGGTAATACGTCTGCTCGATTACCGGCTTGATTCATAAAAAAAAAAAATACTATGACAGTGGCAGAGCGACAATCGCCGCATCGCATCGCTGAATGCTGCTCATGAATATAAGCTTCTAGAATGGCTTGAAACTAGTCAAGTTCCTCGTCAAACAGTTAACACGGGATAAGTCGAAAAACGTATATGCGTGCGATGTGAGCCTGTGAACGCGTACCTTTATCCTGTACTAGCTACTTCCGCGCGGTTTCACCCGCTCTGCTTGGCTCCTATTGGTCATAGCGTGATGTTTTATAGCCTATAACCTTCCTCGATAAATGCACTACCCAACACAAAAAGAATTTTCAAATCGGACCAGTAGCTCCGCGTTCAAACAAACAAACAAACAAACTCTTCAGCTTTAGATTAGCGCGTTCAGAGTTTGTTTGAACGCGCTAATCTCAGGAACTACTGGTTCGATTTGAAAAAATATTTTTGTGTTGACTAGACGATTTATCGAGGAAGGCTATCACTACATAGTATAAAACAAAGTCGCTTTTTCTGTCATGTTGTATGTCCCTATGAACGCTTAAATCTTTAAAACTACGCAACGGATTTTGATGCGGTTTTTTTTAATATATAATACAGGTATAATATATCACCATTGCACCCATGCGAAGCTGGGGCGGGTAGCTAGTAGGCTATAAAACATCACGCTATGACCAATAGGAGCCGAGCAGAGCGGGTGAAACCGCGCGGAAGTAGCTAGTATTAGTATAGATTTTCATCGATACCTAATTTTTTTTCTACTTACAAAATTGCATTGAAACGGCCGTCTAACCCGTTGAATAATCAAACAGATATATCGATCTGTGGTTACGACGGGCATTCCCTGATTCTTAGAAATGAACTTATTGGCTAAGGAATATTACTTATTACTACCTACTTATTATTCTGTGGTATTACTGGAAAGGTTATTGGCCGTCTGGTGACTGCATTCACCACCTACACTCTTCACGTGGGTGTTGTAAAATGACTAGCTTGTGAATAGCATTTGATGGAAACCAGCAGAATCTGATAAACGTGAACCTTTTAAACAGCGGAATTTATCCCACATGCAAAGCGTGGAGTTTATTCAATATACAGAGTGTAACAAAATACCCATATACATCAAGAAGCCCTGATGAATACAGGTTGAATAGAATCTCTACACAAAGTTTCAGCTTAAACAACGTTTAAAAAAAAATTTGTACCAAATACTTGGTGTCGCATACTTCTTGATTTTAAATCATACAAACATGTCACAACACTACAGGGATCACTTGCTAATATTACGAAACATTTTTTCTGTCAATCTGATCGCCTAGTATCGTAAGTGACCCGGTTGTGGCCACTTTAAGAATTTTGTCGACTTTGAGGCTTTCTTAACTTATAGTTTTTGTTATCACGAACATATTTCTTGTAAAAAGTCATTTAACATGTATTAATCTTGCCTAAGACAACCCTTTTTTTAAGAACGTCCAATAGAAAAATAACTGTATAAAAAAGAAAAAAAAAGGGAGTTTGTGCCATTTTTGGCCAGGTTCGTGCCATTTCTGGCCACGGTCGCGTGCCAGTTCTGGCCATCAAAAAATACAATAAAAGTAATCAAAATTTATTAACTAAATTTGACATTTAAGAAACAATGGTTTTCATTTAGTCTGGAAAATATGAAATATTATTACTTCACTTGAATTTAACTTACAAATAAAGAGATCAACATTTATATGACGTTGGTAAAAGCTGCAAAGTAAACTGACCTCCCTTTGTGTGAAGGCAATTTATTGCATCTCTGAAAATGAAAAATATGTATTTGTTGATATGTAAAGCCAAGGAAAAATAATAAATAAATTACGATAAATGACTAGAAGTGGGGCGTTTATGTACAAAAGTTTTGGCCAGCCGTGTGGCCAAAGATGTAGAAATACATAATTTTGTCTCCATTAGTGGCCACCTTCTAATAATCCCACTTCAGAAACGGCGACAAAATAACTTTAGTTCCACTTAGACAATATATTCTTCATGTAGTATTAACATAAACATCCAAACAATAAGCAAAGATTAAAAAAATAAAAACCAAATCCTCACCCGCTCGCCTTAGCCTTTTTGTTAAGATCTTAACAATTTCACCCTCAACTAAAAATAATGACTTGTTGCATCGAAGTGAAGTTTGACACATCAAAGCTGCCAACGGTATCAGTGTCTCCAATATTCAATATTTTAAATACTGTACATCACAGAGTAATTTATTTGTCCATGCCTTAGTTATAAATATTTGAAGGCCCAAGTGGCCACAAAGGGGTCGGTGGCCACAACCGGGTCACTTGCCCTACTTGTCTACCTAATTTTGATTCGCGCGTCGGCGCGATTTGAAAAATTCATAACTTGGTACCATGAAAACATGAGTTTAAAAACCCTTCCCGTATCGTTTGTTATGTTATCTAGAAACCGTGCAATTGATATGTATACCCCCTTTTTGTTACACGTTGTATAAAATTCCCATGTCACAATGTTAGTTACCGTACTCCTCCGAAACGGCTTTACCGACTTATACCAAATTTTATATGCGTATTCAGTAGGTCTGAGAATGGGCTATTATCTATTTTCTAGAAATAATTTATTAGGCAAAACAACGTTTGCCGGGTCAGCTAGTGTTGTATAAAATGCTCTGATTCTAAGAAGTCCCATGTTGGGTGCCATATTATATCTACCTAATTTACTAATTTTTTTTCTAATATGCTTACTTTTTACGTACAATTTTCACCAGATAACCATCATTGAGACACAGGAATGTTTAAAATTAATTCAATTAACATAAATCTAAAAATAACAATTATTACCTTTCAGGAAGAAAAACACTGACTTAACTGAAATAAAACATATATAACAAATAACAAATAACAAAAAAAAAAAAATCACTAAATCGGTATGCAAGTCAATCGAAAGACTCAACAGTGTTGAAAAAAATAAAATGACTATAAATTTATTACAACGCCATCTCTCGGCGAGATGACTGAACAATGTTGGTGAAATGTGATTATTTTTTATGTTCGTGATTGGAGCCGGCGTCAAGCGTGAAGATGGAAGGCGGAGGTTCTACGGGGACCTCAGAGGTCTACCAGTATGTGGGACCTTTCAGGCTGGAGAAAACCTTGGGAAAGGGACAGACAGGTAATTATTATAGCTACTTTTTCACCTGACTAGCAAACCCGACGAACTGCGTTTCGCCACTGACATGATTTTCCCTGTTCTACTGCTTTTTTCTTAGATTTTCTTCCAACGAATGCAAAACCGTGGAAATCGGTTCATGCGTTCTGGAGTTATTGCGTCCACGAAGGAAAACCCGACTTATTTTTATATTATAGAGATTTACGTAGTAAATAAGTCTGCCTCATTGGTCGCAAGTGCGACTGCCGTACAAAAGTCTCGTGTTCGATTCCCGGGTCGGGCAAAATATTGCTGGTCTATTTTCGGTTTTTCGAAACTTTCTCAGTAGTAGCACGGAGTCTGGAATTGTGCCCACTATATGACAATAGGCTATTCAAAGTCAAAGTCAAATCTTTTATTTCAATTAAACCATATACTTAGGTACTTTTGTCAACATTATGTATTACATGGGACTTACAAGACTAATGGTGAAAAGTATGTATTGTACATTGTATAGCGGCATTACATGCCGTAATGTCCACCCCTTCGGGAATGAAAGGCGTGACGTTGCGTAGTAAATAAAACATTGATTTAAATGAGAAACTATTTTATTTGATATTATTTGGCGACATCTCGGTACCTTTGGACGCGTTTCTTACTCTCAGATTCTTCGACCAAAGCTTGTAGCAACGAACTGGTTAGGAATGGGTCTGGAAAAGATAATTTCAATAATATTTATCAATGGACAAAATTAAAAGTACCCTTAACCGACGAGCATGCATGAAAAGACTGATGACTGTTGATGAAGCGAAAGAGGTATGTAAGAGTCGTAGCAATTGGCGTTCCATTTTCTCTGCCTACCCCCATCATGTTATAAGTATTTTATGCATGACCCAAGAATCATCAAGATAAGTGTGGGAGAGCCATGCTTCGGCACAAATGCTTCGAGCCGGAAACCCGGTAACATGCTAGATCGTCCATAGCTCCAGAATTTAGCTTTACTTGGAAATCTTACAAATCGAATTAGTTACATTGGTCAAGGACTGGCAACGGGTGTCTACATAGGCAATACTTGATGATTAACCCATAAAAACCCAGCATGAAAGTTTTCGCAACCATATCCAGATTAGTTTATAATAGACTGCCTCGTTGGTCGAGTGGTCGCAATATCGTCTGCCGGCCAAGGGGTCTCGGGTTCAATTCCCGTGTCGCGCAAAGTAATAAGTACTGGGCTTTTTTCGGTTTTTCGAAAATTTCAAATTTAATTACATAGAGACATTACGTGCCGTATGTGCACCTCTGCCTTCTCTTCAAGGATAAAAGGCGAGACGTTGCAAATCCAGAATAGTAAACAAGCCCCATCGCCCAGCAGTCCTACTAAAAAACCTACTCAACTAATTTATTTATAACATAGCAATGCACTTAATTAGTTCATTACCACTGCAGTTGTGGAGTTTCAGTATGTTCAGTATAATATTAATGCTATTTAGTTTACTATTCACAATTATTAAAGCTTGATTGGAAGGCTAAACGTGGGCAAGGTTCCAAGCTTTCCAACCACGGAGTAATAAATTCAGTTTTATTTAATTTCATCGTTAATATTTTATTATGGTTTCATTAAATTAAATTACTAGCTAAATGAAAATATGGTCGAGTGGTTGCAAGTTAAAATGCCAAATTAAAAGTACCCTTTTATTGAGGCGGGAACATCATCCAATGACTTCTCCCGTCTTGGGTGAGGCGGAAGGGAGTGTCAGTCTCTTACTGACTATAAACCACCCCGTTCCTTTTCCTGCTTTGAGCCGGAGCTCCAGTAATCAATTAAAAGTACCCTTAAGCAACGAGCATGCATGAAAAGACTGATGACTGTTGATGAAGCGTAAGAGGTATGTAAGAGTCGTAGCTAATGGCGGTCCATTGTCTCTGCCTACCCCATGGGAAATAGGCGTGAAGTTATGTGTGTAAGTTTTATTATAATTTTCGTGAGTTTCTCGGAAACCAATCGAGTTCCTCGTCAAACAGTTACGTGAGTAAGCCGATACCATTTCAAAAAACCCGAAAAAACCAGTAATACATTGCCCGACCCGGGAATCGAACCCGAGACCCCTTGCCCGACAGTAACACTTGCGACCACTCGACCCACGAGGCAAAATTATTGAAAAACTTGAAAAAAATATTAAATAGACATTTCAACGAAACCAACAGAAAAAAATTCAATCTCAATCACGCTATGAAACATGTGAGCACAGAATAAAACCATTACATAACTCTAACTGGCAGTAACGAATTTAAAACAACTGAAAACAAAAAAAAATTCAACCATTCGAACAACGAACGAACAGAATTCCACTTTTGAACCGAATTTCAAACCAGTAACCGTTACCATTGCCATTGGTGACCTGGTTTTCAAAATGGCGGCTATCGACAGCTGACAAGACCTCAACAATGTTATTTCCTAGAGACCAGTCAATTCTGACCACTGAATGGCTTTCAATTCTATTCACAAAGCTTTACCGTTGAAAATATCTTGTATTTCATATTTTGTACACTTTTACGTTACGTTTTTGTATTGGAATTGAAAATATATCTAGCATAGCATCTGTAGTTTGGTTAGCTATTAAATATATTGTGTTTTTGCTGAACTATTACTCAAGACTTTTCGTGCTGGTGTGCTTAATAGACTATCTAGACCGAAGCTGTGGACTGCCTAGCAGGTTACCGGAGCTCCGGCTCAAAAAGCAGGAGTATGAACGGGGTTGTTTTGAGTCAGTAAGAGTCTGACACTTCCTCTCACCTCGGATTTTAGCATTTAGAATGCCGATGCCAAAAATCCGAGGGAAAACGGCATTGGCAATACGATTGCTGATACACGCGTCGGCAATGCGAACGCTGCCGATACCTTAGCCGATACAGTGGACGCAGTCTGAAAATCTTATCCGTTTGATGCGATATGTCCAATGCGTACGATGCGGGCCTGTCGATGCTTAGTTTAACCGAAAGGGTTGTTGTAAACAGCTTTTCTTTCGCCGGCAGTCGAAGGCCTAATGATACTCACTGATCGGATCAGGGATAGAATTCCCAGTGTTTTGATTCTCCCGCAACGGTGTGAGAGAGACGCTGGGCGGCACAGACTGTATTGCAGCTGTATGGTACTTCATAGCTGAAGAACTGCTTACAATGTTCAGAACTGCTAGAACTAAGATCCTGGAAAAAATAGCATTTATTAGAACAATAAAGGGTAAATTCGTCACGCAGCCTAATCTGACGTCGCCGCGTCTGCGCACGCTGCTCATGATTTGGAGTTCCTCTGTGACTCGAAACTAGTAGAGCTTTTCTCCATTAATTTACGCGAGTAAACCGTGATTTTTAGTTAATTTAGTATGTCTCACGATAGTTGCTTTGTGCATGTGAGTGGGATATCGACCATGAAGCTAATACGATACTTACTTTACTGATTGATGATTACTACCGAAAACCGACGTGAAACAACGCTTGCGTTGTGTGAGTGAGGTTACCGAAGACCCAATTCCCCCTTTCCCAATCCCCGATAACCCTCAAATTCCTAACCCCGAAAAGGCCGGCAACGCACTTGTTGTTTCAAGTGTTCTTGGGCGGCTGCGATTGCTTACCATCAGGTAATACCTGTCGTCTGTTAGTAGTCTGCTCGTCTGTTCCATAAAAAAAATGTGTATGTTTGTATGCAATTGACTTACCCGTGTATTAGTGTCATTATTTAAAAGTACACTTGTTTCCCTTTCCGACTGCAAAGACTGAATGATGTTGAAATTGTATGCCTTCTTCGATATAGAGTACTCGGTAGACATGCTGTAGAGTTGATAATACCTTTCTCGTTTTTGTGTTTCGTTGATAATAACATAACATCATATTCCACGTAACAGTAACTCTCTTTCTCCTATAGCTGCGGACTACCTAGCGGGTTTACCGGGGCTCCGGCTCGAAAAGCAGGAGTAGGAACGGGATGGTTTTCAGTCAGTAAGAGTCTGACAATCCCTCTCGCCTCGCCCGAGGTGAGAGAAGGCATTGGATGATTTTCCCTCCTTAAAAAATAAATAAATAAGCCCTTTTTGTTCATTAGTTATTCTATGAATCTCACTCTCATACTTAGGGACAAGTTCTAGACTTCGTGCTGTTACTGAGACATTTTAGATAAACGGAATTACAAATCATAATGCTTTGCCCGACCCGCAAATTAAGCATAAGGCGTCTTGCTCGGCAGTTGCATTTGTGACGCCACACCACAAATTACATGGGTACTGTTAGGGAGAAAAATGCATTTCATACTATAATTCAGCAATCATTACAAACTGACAAATGGTAAAGACACATCGTAGTAGAAGAAGTCACATCATACTTCTCTGTTGGGTACTTAAAAAAAGCATATATACGGTCGAATTGAGAACCTCCTCCTTTTTTTGAAGTCGGTTAAAAAGTATCTCGTAATGTTATGTTTTCTAGAAATTTCCATACACAAGAAAGGAGGGAGGTATTAACAGCTCTACATTAGTAGCCAATGTCGCACAGGAAATGTTGAAATTAAACCCCTGTTTCGCACTAAACCTAAAATGTAAATTGTGGACAAACGATACCGTGGGAAATTGTGACTCCTTTCCAACACAAACTAAATATTCAGTACGTAGGTATACCTAGAACTGCGGATAGCCGTTAGGGATAGATAGGGTTACCGGGGCTCCGGCTCAAAGCAGGAGTAGGTATGGAATGGTGTTTAGTTAGTAAACCTTCAAGACAAGAGCGTATTCCTTCTTAAAAGGCCGGCAACCCACCTGTGACTCCTCTGGTGTTGCTGGTGTAATGGTGTCCATGATCGCTTACCATCAGGTGACCCGTGTGCTCGTATGGCCCTATATAATATAAAAAAGAGTCTATCACCTCTCACTTCACTAAAGGTGGAAGGCGTCAAAGGATGATCCCCCACTCCACAAAAGATACGTAAGTATCTAGTAAGGAACCGGTTTTTGCAAGGATGCAAGGAAGATTAAGTGAGTTTTGCCACCTTGGGTGAGACGTGACCTGATACTCGTACGTACCACTGCCTCACAGAAAACCGACGTGAAACAACGCTTGCGTTTGTGTTTCGTTATATGAGTGAGGTTACCGGAGGCCCAATTACCCCCTTTCCCAATCTTCCCAATCCCGGACTCCTCAACAACCCTTAAATTCCAACCCCCAACATGCCGACAATGCACTTGTAATGCCTCTAGTGTTTCGGATGTCCATAAGCGGCGGCGATTGCTTACCATCAGGTGATCCGTCTGCTCGTTTTCGAACTTATACTATAAAAAATATCTTGTTATAATTGTTAATTAATGATTCCAGGTCTGGTGAAGTTGGGTGTGCACTGCGTCACGGGGAAGAAGGTAGCCATCAAAATCATCAACCGGGAGAAACTTAGCGAATCTGTACTGATGAAGGTAAAATACATTGTTGTTTTAAGTTTTAATGTCGTTTATTTATTTATTACAATTTCTTCTTCTTCTTATTCAATCGCTTTGTTTGACCCACATTAAAATTTTCTCTAGTATCGTAGGTGCGTGCAAACACAATTAATAGGTTAGAAGATTAATTTTTATTTTAAAGTCCGTCTTGTAGATTATTTTAAAATATTGGACACGTTTTTTTTTTTTCTTACGGAGATTAATAGTTTCGAAGATATATTGATTTAAAATATCGCGTGACGTAATTTCCATGTACGTTTTATACGAAGAAATAACGTATTTGCTTCCTCTCTTAAACTTTGATTCGTTTTACCTAAGTATTGTTATCTTATAAAAAAATACGTGTCTAATGTTTTTTCATTACCTAACTGACGGACTTAACAGATTATTAATTTTCATACCCCGTCAACATCCGTGTTTACATGCATCTCGTAAATAATTTCAATATAAACTTGAAGATTTCACAAATAATTATTGTCTCGAGTGAGAATTAAATCCGCGACGCATTCCAGTTGTTTGTTTAACCACTGCACCCATCGTGTAATCAAATTGGTTTCAGAAAGTTTCTAATCAAAGCACTTAGTCGAATCCTATCCACCACTTTTGGTCTCAAAGCGTAACAAATCAATTTACGTGTGTAATTATTAATTACTAGCTACTTCCGCGCGGTTTCACCCGTTCTGCTCGGTTCCTATTGATCATAGCGTGATGATTTATTTAAATGACTGTGGGGGCGGCGGTAAGTCGCTTGTTGCTAAACTAGCTACTTACGCGGTTTTACTCGCTCTGCTCGGCTTTTATTCGTCGTAGCGTGATGTTATATGTCCATAACCTTCCTCGGTAAATGCGCTATCCAACACAAAAAGCAAATCGGACCAGTCCTGAGATTAGCGCGTTCAAACAAACAAACAAACTCTTCAATACCTTAATGTGTAAACAGCGCCATCTTTTAATCAATACTTAAAATAAAATATACTGAATTTTGACGGTTAGTGATGTCTTATTTTGATTGAACTTAAAATATTATTGTTTTATTTTTCAGGTTGAAAGAGAAATAGCAATTATGAAATTGATAGAGCACCCCCACGTTTTAGGACTGTCCGACGTTTACGAGAATAAGAAATATTTGTAAGTATTTTTTTTTATTTCTATTAATATTTGTTCTCCACGGACTCTTGGTCCGTGCCCTTGTCATACATTTTTTTTACAATAAATATAATCATAGATAATACCTACATTATACACTACAATTAACCACAACTATAAAATTATTACTACAAAAATACTTACGCTTCAATATGTAAGTATTTAGTTTATCAATAAACTATAAAAATCTGTAGGTCCAATTCCCACTTCCAAATGCTTGTAACACTAATCCGGAGCTGCGGACTACCAAGCGGGTTTACCGGGGCTCCGGCTCGACGGGCAGGAGTAGGAACGGGGTGGTTTTTAGTCAGTAAGAGTCTGACACTCCCTCTCGCCTCGCCCAAGGCGGGAGAAGTCATTGGATGATTTTCCACACTAAAAAAAAAGGCTTGTAACACCATGGATTGTTAAGAAGTCATAATATAATCTCTACACTTGGCAAACGGTGTTGAGATAGTTGTTTAAAATATTACCTAAGGTTTATCAGAGAGCGCTGCTGCCCGATCTATGCCAAATATGTAATGGCCGGCTCGACCGGAGTGATACCACGGCCTCACATAAAATCGACGTGAAACAACGCTTGCGTTGTGTGAGAAAGGTTATTGAAGGTCTAATTACCCCCTTCGCAAACCTCGATTTCCCAACAACTTCTTCCATAACAATGGACTTGCCGTCACCTAAAAATAATCTTTACAAGCTTTTAACCATTTTTTTTATACTTTCCAGATATTTAGTATTAGAACATGTCAGCGGTGGTGAACTCTTCGACTACTTGGTGAAGAAAGGCCGGCTGACTCCCAAAGAAGCGCGGCGGTTCTTTAGACAAATCATATCTGCACTGGACTTCTGTCATAGTCATTCTATATGGTGCGTATTGTATTTTATGTTGTTTTACTTTTACTCAGACAGACATTTATTTAGTTTTTTTTAAAAAAACCTTGTGTGTCGTGGGTGCGTTTTCAAACATAGAATTTCACATGCACATGACACCCAGACCCGAAACAACAATCTGTGAATCACACAAAGAGTTGTTCCGTGCGGGAATCGAACCCGCGACACGTTGCACGGCAGCCAGTTGCCCAGCCACCACGCCAACCGTGCAGTCGACATACATCGATGTACTGAAAAAGGGTTCAATCAAAAGCATTCTCATTCATATGAGGAGTATGCGTGAAGAGATTGATGAATGTAGATAAAGCGAAAGAGGTATGCCAGAATCATATGATGTGGCCGAAGAGAGATAAGAGTTAATTGGCTGAACCAGTATTTTTTTTTTAAATTAGGTACAGAATACCTACTAAACTAAATAATTCGTAATACAACAATTCCATACTTATGCGAATGGAGGACATTTTTAAAAACCAATAATGGGCGAGAACAGACCCATGTTCTACTCTGTAACTGTCGATCACTCAGTTTACACCACCCACACAGTTTTATTTTTGCTACTAGGTACTAGCGCCATCTAGTTTTGATATCATGAGACTTTTTACTATTAAAAACATTTTGTAGTAAATATTATCCCTCTAAGTTTGTAAAGTAAAATAAAGAGTTACCTATCACTATAATTTTCTTCCTTTCAGCCATCGCGATCTGAAACCTGAAAATTTACTATTGGACGAGCGGAATAATATAAAAATAGCTGATTTCGGAATGGCGTCTCTGCAGCCGGCTGGATCGCTGCTAGAGACATCTTGCGGCAGTCCCCATTACGCCTGCCCAGAAGTTATTAGGGTGAGTACCAGTAAATCGGGCACCTGTTGATACCCTATCATCACTATAGGTATATGGAAAATAAGTAAAATACGGCTAAAAATAAGTAAAATATTTTTTTTTGAGTATAAGCCTGCATTCATGGACACTGAACGAACGAAACTTTTTTTTCCCGATCGTCAACAGTGTTAACGACAGGTAAGAAAGGTGTTACCGAACGGGAATTACCTATACATATAATAAATCTGTAGAAGGGTCAATTCTGTACATTGAAAATATTGAAAAAATAAATATCAGGGGGTGTTACTGGATCGATACCAAACCCAAATACTTATATATGTGATTAAAAAAAAATTAGTCTGTCTGTCTGTATGTTCAGGCATCACGTGAAAACTAACGGTTCGATTTCGATGAAACTTGGTATAATTATATCTTATTATCATGGGCATAAATAGGTTAATTTTTATCCCTGGAAAAATACGTAGAAAAAAAATCTTTATTTTTCAGTTTTATTCTGATCAACAGCAGTAGCTCAATAGAGGGATCTCCTTAATTATTATGGATAAGATATCATTGTCAGAGTTACTCAAAATGGAGAAATAAAACTTCCACGCGAAGACCGACATCCGCGCGGACGGAGTCGCCGGCGGAAGCTAGTCCGAAATAATATGTAGCGATCGTCAACACTGTGAACGAACGAAACTTTGTTTTTCCCGATCGTCAACAGTGTTGACGAAATGGTGTTACCGAGCGGAAATAACCCATCTTCTTCATCCATCCAATCACTATCAGCCACTTGGTGGATATCGTCATTCCCACATAGCTGGAGTTCCACATTTCTATTATTTAGACACCACTGACAAACGGTGAAGGAAAATATCGTGAGGAAACCTGGGCTTATAATTTCTAATTATAAGTTTGAAATCGCCAACCCGCATTGAGCAAGCGTGGTGATTAATGCTCAAACCTTCTCCGTGTGAGAAGAGAGCTGCGGACTACCTAGCAGGTATATTAACGGGGCTCCGGCTAGGAAAGCGGGAGTAGGAAGAAGGTGGTTTTAAGTCAGTAAGAGTCTGACACTCCCTCTCACCTCACCCAAGGCAGCAGAAGTCATTGGATGATTTCCCCCCTTAAAAAAAATCAATTCATAAGAACATTAGGTATTTTTTGAGAACAAAAAGGCGTGGTCAAACATGGCTAGTAATGTCAACGAACTTTACCCGCCAAACGACCATCTAAACACAATTTTGTAGGTACATACATACATATACATGGCTACCCAACAATTTATCAGATTGTCTGTATCCTGTTGGTTTTTATATCTAATTGAATTATGTTGTATAGCGTTTAGCGTGCACCTATTTAAGTGTGGGAGAGCCATGCTTCGACACGAATGGGCCGACTCGACCGGAGTGATACCACGGCCTCACAGAAAAACGACGTGAAACAACGCTTGCGTTGTGTGAGTGAGGTTACCGGAGACCCAATCACCCTCCTTCCCAATTCTCGATTCCCCAAAAGGCCGGCGACGCACTTGTGTATGATGTAATGGTGATTGCTTATGTCATAAAAGAAACCTATTGTCGAGAGAAAATAATAATTTATACTGTGCTGCATACATTGAAATCGACGAGTGTCGTTTCCAGTGTTGAGCAAAGTGGCAAGACTAGCAGACATTATAACCTGGTAACCCATAGACCACCAGCAACAAGGAGTTCCTATGAGTGGTTTGCTGGTTGTAGCAATAGCTACTCTTCCTGTACCCTTAGTACGAATTTGCTTTAGGTTTAAAGCAATCAAAACGAGAGCGCGTTCGGCGCTTTGATTGGCCGGCTCGAATAAACCAACAAATCAGAGCGCTGAACGCCTAGTTTCTATTACTTTAAACCTAAAGCAAACTCGTACTAAGGGTAGTTAAGTCGTGACGATGACGTGACATCACTCCAGTCGATCTGGACACCTATAATGTATTATATGTAGTGTACCTAAGTAAAAAAAGCCCAAAAACACTGTCTGACCTGTGACTCCTAGCTCAGAAGTAGCACATAACACATAGGTAACAAGCAAGGCAAATAAAACAACAGAAAAATCAATTGAAAAAACTATTTTTAATACAATTCCGCGCCAAAAACAAGGCGGGAAAGAACTGACAACGAACGCAATATGGCCGCCAATAGACATAATAATTAAACCAAAGTTTAAATATAACCCATATCCTCGTATTATTGAATTAAGTACATTACACGCAAAACTGTAGTTATAATTGAATTAAGTGGTTCTTGTGTGGGACGATTATAATAGTCTATACATGAAACTATACAAAACCAGTTTATTTTGGTCTCGCTTTCTATGACCCTTTCACACATTCGACGGTCAATTTACACTGGTTTAGTTTTACTTGATGTGTAGTGTCTACAAATGGTAGGATCACAATGACGCTACAAAATAGTTAAGTGAATTTGTTTAAGAGAATCATGTGATACAATTTTGTAGGGACGTTATTAATTGAGCTTTCTCTTTGGATTTTAGGTAGTAAGAGGTTGAATTGAGTGGTAATTTTGTACCAGATTCAAGTAATAGATGTTTTAGTTACGGTTTTAGGTGAAGCATTAAATGCGAAAAGTGCATTTTTCACATTCATCAAAGCCCCTTGCAATAGGCTAGTTTCACACTAGTCAAAAATCAATACTTTAAAAACTATATTTTCTATATGAAATAGTGCGTTGTGACGTAATTAGATTTTTACGCCAAATAGCAGACTTATTACTTTATTACAGAAAATTAGCTAAAAAATTCGAAAACTAGAACATCAAATCTAAAAATGAAAGTGTGATTATTTTTTTATTTATTCTATTGAAAAATGTAAATAACGTAATTAGATTTTTACGCCAAATAGCAGACTTATTACTTTATTACAGAAAATTAGCTAAAAAATTCGAAAACTAGAACATCAAATCTAAAAATGAAAGTGTGATTATTTTTTTATTTATTCTATTGAAAAATGTAAAAAAAATATTTTTGACTGAGGAAACTACCTGATATGTTTGTTATAACATTATGTGGTAAACCCATATTAGTCATAATAAAACAAATTAACTCATACTGATAAACTTACAACGCCCATAATAGCATTTCCTTTATAAAGATACAATAAAAAAGGAAATTAACGACATTTCTCTTCAATTTACACCAAAATTATAATAGCTACAATCGTGATCTAACGAATGCCATATTTTAGAGACATTGACTAATGTCATATTACAGAAACTACCGAAGCTACACTTTGGAACCAGCGCCTAAATTCACTGACAGACAAACTGATGGACAATTCAATTTGACCTTTCAAAAGTGCCTAATTTAAGATTAATTGGGTACTATCCTCGGTCAAAAATAAATTATTACAACTTTTCAATACAATAAAATATTAAAAAATAATCACACTCTCATTCATAAATTTGATGAACTATTTAATTTTCGATTTTTTCTAGCTAAATTTCTAGAAATAAGTCTGCTATTTGACTTAAAAATCTAATGACGTCACAACGCACTATTTCATACAAATTTCATAGAAAAAAAATATCGTTATTGACGTTTCGATAAAAGTATTGAATTTGACTAGTAGGAAAGTAGCGTATTGAAATAAATGCTTTGGCTTTGAGACTTCCGAGCATAGTAAAATAAATCATCAATCATTGATACCAGTTTGAAAATAAAAAATGGTGCGTATATTCGCGAATGCGAATGCGTATATTCGTTATATCTCTAATAGCAACGTTAGAACATAAATTTCAAAATGAAAATTACAAGTTATTATGTGAGTCAAAACAATGCTTAAATGAATTAATTGAACAAGTTCAATGCAGGTCAGATTTACCCGCACGACCCCACAGGAAAGATCACCCCTATATAGACATTACCGATTTCCTCTTTTTAAACAGTTTTAATTACTTGAGTTGTAAAAAAAAATGTCGAGTCATTTACTTCATTAATTGGTCCCATTTAACACCTTATAAAAAAAGTGCAGTTAAACGTGTTTAACGCATTGAGAGAGCTCTCTTCTTTCGTTTTTTTCTAATTAAAAAGTCGGTTGGTTATATGTTTAGCTAGCGACCCGTCCCAGCTTCGCATGGGTGCAATGGTGATATATTATGCATGTATTATACATATAAACCTTCCTCTTGAATCACCCTATCTATCAAAAAAACCGCATCAAAATCCGTTACGTAGGTAGTTTTAAAAATTTAAGTATACATAGGGACAGAGAAAGCGACTTTGTTTTATACTATGTAGTGATATTGAAATGACAGTTTCTTTGATATTACAATACTAGATTAGTTTATGGACCGTCGCCTAAGACGACTTTTTGTTGCAATGCTTCGCGCATTCACTAAAAACGCTTAGCAACCAAAGCATGTTAGGTAATTTATATGCACTACCTACTCCTTGCAAAAATCTATTTTTAAAAACCAATAATGTCGTTACGCGACCTGTAATCTAGCTAGAAACAGTGCTCATCTATCGCACTTACGAAATTTTTACATATTAAACCACTTAATTCAATACCACAGTTTCTATACAACATATTTACTTCATTTATTTATAAATCAAACTTTATATAGTAAACATAATTCCTTTTTTCTCTACTGATACATGTAATATTGAGTCGATAAGCGACTATAGTTATAGCAGCAGCGTTCTCTGATAAACCTGAACCTTTTAAATCGCTATCTCCAACCCAGAGATTGTGGCAAACCCTCTTATGTAGAAGAGGCTCATAGTCCAGCAGTAGACTGTCACGGGCTGACACGGACTGATGATAATGGTTAGGTAACTACTTTATAATGATCAAGTATTCTGTCGCCTTAAGCCGAACATTAAGATTCAAGAGTTAAAGTCTCTACTAGGTATAAATAAATGAAGTAAATACGTCACAATCAGATCTATATTACAACTTAAAGATAGGTAGGTATGTACTTACAAAATTTCAATACAAAACATAATATTATGTACTGTAAACAAATACTTACTAGTAAAAAAACAAAAATTAAATTTTCAAAATACAAATTTTTCATTCACATAATCAGTTTTTCTTTTAACAAAAAGAATAATAAAGAAATTAATTTAATGGTATCTGTATTAGTAGGAGGGTGATCCTCAAAACAAAAAATCACAAAAAGTTAACGACGGTATTATCCTCAACCAAAAGTTAACAATTCTGCCGATTGAAACAAAATTTGGTTTCAATAAATTAAGCTGTGACACTGCTCTCAACCAATCCAATAAAAATAAGGATGACAATAAGCTACCATGATGCTTAATATCGCGGCAGAATAATGAATTGTTAAATAAAAGTTAAAGTTTTTTTGAAGAAACACCCCTGAGCCTTATACTTGAACATAATCAATGGAAAATCATTACATTTCATATACTAACAATTTAAATTGTTTTTTATTAATTATTAAGCTACTACATCATAAATTTGTCAATGAAACAATTATTTAGGAAAAATATTTATCAGTATTACATGTCCAAATAGAATGAATTGTATTAAATATTTTCAAAATTTTGCACTAAGCATAACATAACATCAAAGGATTTTTCAGACAGACATAAGTACCTAAATGTGCAAGGATAACATATTTTTTTAATGTAAAATGAGCAATTTTCTATGGATCACAGTTTCAAAATGTCTTCAATACTTATGATTAAAAAATCACATGGTTTTATCTAAGCGTGGGTGAAGAGGTATATCTATAATATTAGTTGAATAAATGTATTTAACCTACTTATTTGAAAGTGAAGTTATATATTAGGAGCTTATGTAATTATGTATATAGATATAGGTACTAGGGAGGCTAAAAACTTTTGTATGTGACCATTTCTTTAAGAAATAAAACAAAATTATACAACAACGTCATGCCTTTTATCCCTGAAGGGGTAGGCAGAGATGCACGTTACGGCAGTAATGCCGCTTTACAATGTACACCTATTTTTTAACATTTGTGTTATGGGTCCATGTAATAGGGAGTGAGCCTATTGCCATATACTGGATACAATTCCACTCCGTGCTACTACTGAGAAAATTTCGAAAAAGCCCAGCTATACTTAACCCGACCCGGGAATCAAACCCGAAACCCCTTGTCCGGCAGTCGCACTTGCGACCACTCGACCAATAAGGCAGTTTAATCAAAATTATAATTAGTTAATTGAATATTAATTAAGTAAACCAAAACTTACATTATTTATTCAATAAACATATCTACTATATATATTATTATTATTAGAAGTCTTAACAACTTAAGTTAGTGTTTTAGTAATATATTAGATAATAAACTAGATAATATTAATGGTAATTTTATTATAGATTTCGTGAGACATACTAAATTAATTATTATGTTATCGGCTTACTCACGTAACTTTTTGACGAGGAACTCGACTAGTTTCAAGCCATGCTAGAGGCAGTAGCAGCGCGACAATCGCCGCGTCGTGTGTCGCGGAATACTGCTCATGAATATGAGCCTCTAGTATGGCTTGAAACTAGTCGAGTTCTTCGTCAAACAGTTACGTGAGTAAGTCGATAACATAATAATTAATATTAATGGTATTTTTAAATACAATTTTATCAATTTCCCCTAACACTGCCAAATATTATAGCTGCTTTCTAAATACGCATTAACAATCAAAATCATTAAAAAAATACACCAAAAATATCAATTAAGAATCTTTAAATACCAAATTAAATTGACAAAAATCATCTAAGTAATAGAAAAATTAGTCTATCTTCAATCAGTACTTAATAACAACAAAATTATTTAGACTATCTCACACAATCTATGTTAAACAAATCATTACAACTGAACTTTTAAATTAACGGATCACATTTGCAAATACCAGGATCCTAAACATCAAAAAGATGAGAAAAAAGATAATTATTCAAAGATTCTTACCATTTACTGATGATCAATCATCATCAATCCTTTGCTTTTTGCTTGTATTCGATGGTGTTTGGGGCGGAGAGTGGGTGGTATCCCTACGCTTGCCTGAATGCCTTGCACAAGACGTCCCAGAAACACGGTTGGAGTGAGAGGATTCTCTAGTAGGAGAAAACTGTTTTAACATCTCAACATCATTGAAGATCACTTGGGCACCACCTCCACAGGTCGGCACCACATCTCCTTTATACAATTTCGTCTCCAATTCACCATCTGTATCCTGTTCTTGCGATATAAGGCAGTATTTAGACGTCCTAGAGTTGGCTATGTCTTTCACACTGGTCAGTTTGTTCACAACTTTACTATTTATGATACTGGGCTTCATAACAGTGCCCATGGGGACTATTTTGTTTGGTGCGTGTTCTACCCATCCTCGGCCGTCTGCGGACAAGGATCTGCGATGACGAGGGTTGGCTATGGCTACCCCACGACGAGATGAAGCTGGCGTGTCTCTTTGTATCTGAGTTTGAGGTACAGAACTGAACGGAGTCAACAAATGCGCTGGTAATGCTCTAGGAGTGGAACCCGGAGTGAAATCTCTGTTGCTTGTCTGCGCACCCATTTCTCCGGTAATCTTATTAAATCCATCACAATCACCTCGATTCAGAGCTTCAGCTATTATTCTAAGTCTATTCTCTTTCTCTTCTATAGCATTCTTCAATCTTTCCTTCTCAGAATGTATTTCTTTCGCTTTCTCATGTTCCGCTGCGATTTTGTGGTTGTATTTCCTTTCTAGAATCTTCTTCTGTTTTTCTTTGTCGAATTTGTTTTGGCTGAGCAGTAGTTCTTTCTCTTGCAGCTCCCTCTTTAAAGAGGATGTGTATTCTGTCATCTCTGAGAGTTTGCGCTGATGAGTGAGGGACGCATTCTCAGTGGCGGTCAAGCGTTCTTCTAGAGCTCTGACCCTGCGTTCTGCTGCAGCTAACTGACCTCTCAAAGATGCATTCTCGCTTCTGACCTCTAGCGAGTCCTTTTCAAGGTCCAAAAGAGCAGACCTAAGCCTCTCGTCTTTGATAGCTTTGCTGCGTTTCAAAGCCTCGCGCCGACTGATCCTCATTTCCAAATGTGCCATCAGTTCCTTGATGATGTGAGCAGCTTGAGAACTGTTCAATTCTATACTTGGGAAGTCTGGTCCAAGACTGTAGACCAGACCCAAGTCCATCTCCAATTCTTTAGCTTCTGGCCTGGATAAATTGTCTCGGGCTGTAGTGAATAGCCTGTTGGCCTTACGACGGCCCGTAGCGAGGCCAATGTTTGCAGCCACATCGATAATTTGAGGCTTAGCCACTTCAACTTCTGCAGCCATTTCAGCGAACCTCATGACTTGGAGAGTCTCATCGTAATCTTCAGCTCTAGGGTTAGCACAGACAACCATGCGCACCTGGCCTTCTCCTTCAAAGAAGTTCTTGAATAAATGTGTGATCTTCGACTCTCTGTAAGGCACCATATTGTTGGTACCGCTGATCTGGTTCTCTCTCAATGCCTCTAGACATGTTCGTAGAGTCATGAGAGATTTATTGATGTTGCCAGCTTCTCGGAGACGTTGGCCTGTGTTCTTAGTGCGGTTTGTGCGTTCACTGCCAGCCAAATCAACTAAACTCAGCTGACTGATGTTCAGGAACTTCTTATTTTGAATCACAGCCTCTCCCATCTCATCTACCGGTGCCTGCACCAGTCTGATAGTGAAGACGGAATGGCTTCTACTAGATTCTGCGTTCAAAGATGTGTGCGCCATACGTTTTCTCTTCAAACCGAGGTAGAAAGCTTCGAAAGCTTCCTCTGCAGACTTTATTTCTACTTCAGTCACTCCGTGAACATACATATTGTGAGCTGCATCTTCACGGATGATTTTTACGGGTAAATTCTTACTTATGGGAGGCCCGTCTTCAAGTAAATCGAAGACACTGTTGTTGTATATCTCTACATAGGTCACAAACACTGCGTACTGGTTGTCTTCATTGATGCCTTCGATCTTGGTGACGTCAGACGAGGACATGGCGAGGTCAGGATTTGAATTGTTCTTCCTTCCACTTTTGAACTTATGGAGCTCCTGTTGCCGTTCCAACATGGCCTCCGCCTCAGTTTGAATATCGAACATGTTCATTTTATCAGGTTTGAAGATATATTTGTGAGCTTGAAAGTCGTTTATGGTTTTGAAAATTATATTCAAACATCTCGGTAAAATACCACAATTTTGTGGCTCACCGGTCATTGTGAACGTTTTGCCACTGCCTGTGACTCCGTAAGTAAATAATAAGCCATTTTTACCTTTGATTAGGCCTTCGACGATCGGTAAGGCGACTTTATCGAACACTTCTTGTTGATTCGTTTCTGGCGGGAATACCTCTTTGAATGTGTACTTCATAGTCTTCGCATTCTCGTTTCTGTAGCTTAGAGCAGTTGCTGGGGGCGTCAGAAGCACCGTGGTTGGCGAAATTATCTTCATACATGGTGAATCCGAGTCTCTCTGCATAGGCCGCAGTCGGCAATACACTTGAACGGGATCTCGCTCACCGATTAGGTTTTGTTTACTCCTAGCCGGCGTTCGCATGTCGTTCAACCTTTGTTTCGATTTAGCAGACTTCATTTTTAACGTATTTTGATATCACATACACTATCACAAATTGTATTTTTCAACGGACTGATCAAATCAAAGCAACGGTCGTTCATGAATTATCAATATGTTACAAACAATTCAATTATTGAATTGCGACGCTTGTTATCTCTTTCTAACTTTAGTCGTTTGTATAAGTCTGTCTCACGTAACGGCTGACAGTTGGTGTCTGCTGCATTCGGCTGGGTAATATTCCGCCGTTTCAACTTTGACGGCTTGGGAGTGTTGCTACAGTTGGAAACTGAAATGCCTTAAAATGCGAAAAATTACATGTGTTATTTTTTTTATATTATCTTATTAGATTTTTATATGAAATAAAACCAAAAATAAAAATTCCAACTTTAATTGTCTAAACTAAGAAAAGAAAGTAGTTACTATGTACTGTGACTGTTTGACAATAACCTTGAATTCAAGTGATAATTAAATTAACTATGACTTTTACGCAGATTAATTAAAACATTAAGGAATACATGTTTAATGTCTTAAATATACGAATATAAATTACGTATGATATTACTGTAAAAATATTAATTTCAATGTTGTAATTTTATAAAATTTTATAAAATATAAGATTATTCTTAGACCAATTTTATTATGACATATTCTATAAATATCACATTTCCTCATCATATTTACTATCTAGTAATCATTTAACTAAATATAATCTCATCTCTTATTTTTGTAAAAATAATTAACGTAACTTAGTTTTTATCACTACCCCATTTATTGGTAATATTTCATTACGTTGTCACACAAAGTCCATCCAATGCTACCAACATTACAAACCATATGACTCTGTTCCACGAAATTTATGTAAATGTTTGTCTTGATAACTTTTGTTTGTTTACAGGGGGAAAAGTATGACGGTCGACGAGCGGATGTTTGGTCGTGTGGGGTAATATTATACGCACTGCTGGTCGGGGCGTTACCCTTCGACGATGATAATTTACGTCAATTACTTGAAAAGGTATTTTTATTTTAAGTTCATAAAAATAGTACAGTAGTACAATCACGTCAAGATTAATGCTATCGGTTTTATTTGTTGAATATTTTAATTTATTAATTGTTATATCAGTTTACTTTATAATTTAATGTATTTATTGTTAGATCTTTTATTAATTTTAATAATCAAATCAAGTAGATTTTTGATTTTCGTCATTTTTAAGTTTAGTTCAGTCTCGACATGGATAACGACAAAAATCAGTCGTTATTAGGACTTAAACTGTCACCAATGTTGCTACCAATTTCCGTCGTAACTAATATCGAAACTTCCAAAAGTTTTTCAATGTTTTTTTTGTCTTTGCCCACTAGATGGCGCTAAAATATGAGCACTTTATGTATCAACTCTGCAGCTATACCAATCAAAATAATGTTGATACTTAATAAATTATTTATTGTCTCAATTTCAGGTAAAACGTGGAGTGTTTCATGTCCCTCACTTCGTGCCGCCCGACTGCCAGCAGTTGCTGCGAGGGATGATTGAAGTTAACCCCGAGAAACGAATGACGGTACTATTTTAATTAATTGACAAAGTACTTTTTTTTCTATATCAAAGTCAAATTATTGAAATTAAAAAAAATCTATGATATTTGGCTCTTGAAACTACCCAACCGCTAAACCGGTTTTGTGGGACATTGTTTTAAATAAATGATGTACATACATACATACATAACCTCACGCCTGTCTCCCATGGGGGTAGGCAGAGACAATGGAACGCGAATTGCCACGGTTCTTACACACTTCTTTCGCTTAAATAAATGATATATTTAAAATAAATAAGTATTTAAATGATGTATTTCTTTTATAATAATAAATAAATAAACAAACCTTGGAAGCAAGCCCAATACCTCTTGCTTGACAGTTGCTTTTGCAACTACTCACACTCCCTATATGTTATCGGCTTACTCACGTAATTGTTTGACGAGGAACACGACTAGTTTCAAGCCATGCTAGAGGCTCATATGCATGAGCAGCATTCCGCATACGACGCGGCGATTGTCGCGCTGGCTTGAAACTAGTCGAGTTCCTCGTCAAACAGTGACGTGAATAAGCCGATAACATAATAATTAATTTAGTATGTCTCACGAAAGTTATAATAAAATTATTTTATTATATTATATCATTCACTCTGTGCCCTCCTCTTCCATATCGAACCAAACAATAGGGTATTTATCCTACTAGTCAAATTCAATACTTTTATCGAAATGTCAAAAACGTAACTTTTCTATGAATTTTGTATGACATTGCAATTTATGACGTCATAATTTTTTTGCGTCAAATAGCATACTTATTACGCAAAAAATAGTAAGAAAAATTAAATAAAAATAAGTATATCGTCAAATGAATGAATGAAAATATTTTGGGATATTTTATTATATTGAAATATCAAAATAATTTGTTTTTGACCTAGGAAACTACCCAATTATTCCAATATTCCAAAGTCAAAGTCAAAGCATTTATTTCAATTAATCCTAAATAAGGCACTTTTGAAACGTCAAATTGATTTGTCCGTCAGTCTGTCTGTCAGTGAAGCTAGGCGCTCGTTCCAAAGTGTAGCTTCGAATGGAGAAGAACGAGCAAGAAACTCCATCGTTACTCTTTTAAAAAAGAAGTTTTTTACAATTTCTCTGATACACTATTTATCTATTGTATATAGTTAGCTGAAATAACGCGGCACCCGTGGGTGACGGCGGGCGGGCGCGGCGAGCTAGAACAGGAGTTGCCCATGATGGAAGTGGTCCAGACCAGGGTGCTGCCGTCCGCGGAGGCCATCGACCCTGACGTGCTCCAGGCTATCTGCAGTCTCGGCTGCTTCAAGCACAGGGAGAAACTTATACAGGAGCTGCTGAGTCCACAGTGAGTCTTCTTAGTGATTGGTATAGTTAAAATATGTAACGTCTTCTTATACTTGGTTCTGCTTTGTTGGCCAAGACCGTATTCTCGGCAGTTGATCTTAAAATCACTTGTTCTGCCAATGGCTTAATGTTCTTAAAACACTCCGTAATACGTATCTGGTTGTGACTCCTATTAATAAAAATATATGACACAGGTAAATATAGGGTGAATGGTAATTAGTGAACGATATTTAAACACGTGATTGTACTCATGAATAAAAACAACTTCCCCGAAGAAACTTATATTGTATACTCATTGGTTTTATTTTTATCACAATAACAAAATAATAAAATTTCGCGCGCCCGTGCTTTCGCATGATCAGCTGTTGGCAGCGAGGCGCCCGCGTCCGCGTTAACGGAAGAACTAGATTCTTTCATTTTTTTCTTTTTCTTTTTTTAAAAAAAAAAACGTTGCCCCACATTAGGATTTTCTCCTGTGTCGTGGGTGCGTTTACAAACATACAAGTTCACACACACATTTTTAACTAGGTACTCGTATTTTGGAACTTTACTTTCTTTACCTTTTTTGTAAATTATTATTTAAATGTATCATGTGTATGAATAATGCCACCGTACAATAATGACTAAACACATCCCATTCCCCCCCATTCCAGCCACAACACAGAGAAAGTGATATACTTCCTCCTACTGGAACGCAAGCGGCGGCGGCCGGCGCGGGACGACGAGCCGCGGCCCGCTGCGCCCGCGCTGCCCCCCGACCCGCCGCGGAAGAGGCTTGACACTTGTCGGGTAAATATATATATATATATATATTTAAAAACCTTGCCCCACACTAGGATTTTCTCCTGTGTCGTGGGTGCGTTTACAAACATACAAGTTCACATACACATGACACCCAGACCCGAAACAACAATTTGTGGATCACACAAAGAGTTGCTCCGTGCGGGAATCGAACCCGCTACCCGTTGCACGGCAGCCAGTTGCCCAGCCACCGCGCCAACCGTGCAGTCAATTATATTTATATATTATTACTTTTTTACGATTTTACCACGATTGAGAAGCATGAAAGCAGGATTAGTATGTGTGTGTGAGTAAAATTGGGTGATCGGGTGAAAAATAGTGTTAAATACTTATAAGAGAAAAGTGTGCTTTGAAAAATGATGTATGTAGATAGTGACGATTGAAAAGGGAATGTTACGATAGTAAAAAATAATAAAAAAAAAAAATAATAAAAAGAATGGATGAATTGGCAGAATTTCTATCTACTATTCGACCAACGGAAAAAAAATTGTCGATGTTAAAATGGTTATTATTAAAACAATTGATTATTTTACTTTCAGGTAAATGGACAGTCGGCACATTTCGGTCAGATCAGCGAAGGATCTCCCATAACGCCTAGAAGATCACAGTACAGGTACGAAGTCTTAACATATATCTTCACGCTATACACTGAGGTGGTAAGCAGGAAACTAGGAAACAAAACTAAATTACAGTAGAAGCTTTTTATTTAACAAAGTAACCAAAAATTGTATTATAAATCTGATTGAAAAAGAGTAACCTATGGAGTTTCTTGCTCGTTCTTCTCCATAGGAATCTACACTTTGGAACGAGCAAATAGCTTCACTTGCTGGTCTATTTGAAATAAATGATTTTGATTTGATTTGATTTGATTTGATTCGCGGGGTATGCGTTCCGTAAATATGCCGCGAATACAGAAACCGTGAATATGGAATGGTAATTTGTATGGGGTTATAGGGGTAACGTTCCTAGATGACGAAATCAAGCAAATAGTAGATAAAAAAAATGTTTAATTGAACTTTCTGATCATACAGATTGCCTGACGATAATATTATTATCATTAGGTTTAGGTCACACTAGGTTTAGGCAAAAGTCACAATCTAGACGTAGCTGTAATAAGGTCTATTTTATTTTTTCATCCTTCTACTGACGCGTTGACAAAGGATAGCAAATGTATTTTTTTAGGTTACGCACCGATATTTCGATTCGATCCGCGAATAAAGAAATCTTAGACCGCGAATATAGGAATTGGATCGCATTTTTTCAATCCGCGAATAGTAAAAACGCGAATGAAGGAAGCGCGAATAAGGAGCTTCTACTGTAATTACATTGTTCCAACTTTTGGGTGCATGGTAGAAAACCGCCAAGTTTTAAAAATATTTTTCTGTCCTTAAACTTTTTTCTTAAATCATTGTAATGTTTTTTCTACTATCATATTTTTTTTTATATTTCTCTGTAAGTGTAGTGTTGTTGGTATAACATCACGCCCCTTTATCACGAAGAGAGCCATCTGAGATGTAAAAATAAAATATTTGTAGTCTTATTTGTGCTACCATTAGGTTTGTTTCAATTAAATCAATTTTATTATAATGCAACGCTAGAATGATGCTTTTCTAACTTCTTTTTTCATATATAGCTACTTACTTCATGAAATATTAAAATCGAGTATTATTTTACGTATTTCATTCTTTTCTATTTATCTTACACTTTACGAGTCAAATAAAAATTACTTCATACCTACATATTTTTTCTTCTCTATTTTTATTAATTATTGTCAGTATTTTATCGTCATTCGTCATATACTCACGCCTTTTATCCCCGAAGGGGTAGGCAGACGTGAACATTACGGCACGTAATGCCGCTATACAATATACACCTACTTTTCACCATTTTTGTTATCAATCCCGTGAAGATGGGGGTGAGCCTATTGCCATATACTGGGCACAATTCCAGATTTATAGACAGAAATAAAAAAAGAAACGAAAATAACCCAGTAATACCTTGCCCGACCCGGGAATCGAACCCGAGACCCCTTGCACGGCAGTCAGTATTTTAATCATCTGAAAAAGTCATGCAACTTAATTTTTTTCCTAACTTTTTGTATTTTTCTGTCTATCTTTCTTTCTATCTTCACGCTATTGCATCCAGTAGAGACTAGGTAGTGTGTGTGTAATGTCTGAGGTTTGAGTCCAGGTTTGGTCGCAGTAGGTCTGCCTCGGGCCGGAGGGGGGAGGGACGCAGTTCACCGCAGCTGCCTGCCAGCCCGCCTAGTAAGTGTTGCTTGATGTTATTGTTGTTTCAAAATAATAATTTAAGTATAAATATTGTAAGCAACGTCACGCCTTTTATCCCCGAAAGGGTAGCCAAAAGGTGTATATTACGCCACGTAATGCCGCTATACAATGTACACCCACTTTTCACCATTTGTGTTATAAGTCCCATGTTATATGGGGTGAGCCTATTACCACATACTGGACACAGTACTAGACTCCGTGACACTACTGAGAAGTTTTCAAAAAACAGAAATATGCCCAGTAATACTTTACCATGCACTCGATCAACGAGGCAGAATTAAAATCTACCAGAGCATTAGTCAATACTTTATTATTACATAATAATAGTTTTTAAAATATGAAATAAAACGAGAAATCCAGTTATGAACGTTGACTGCACGGTTGGTGCGGTGGCTGGGCAACTGGCTGCCGCGCAACGTATAGCGGGTTCGATTCCCGCACGGAGCAACTCTTTGTGTGATCCACAAATTGTTGTTTCGGGTCTGGGTGTCATGTGTATGTAAACTTGTATGTTTGTAAACGCACCCACGGCACAGGAGAAAATCCTAATGTGGGGCAACGCTTTAAAAAAGAAAAAAAGAACAATAGATCTTTATTTTTTACGTATATCCAAAACTAACCAAATTCTAACTCTAATTGGGAGCACGGTAGCGAATCGCCAAGTCCAATAAAACATTACATACAAAAACAAATACAAACAATTACGTTTTGTCCCAGCCGGCCACACGCCACATCGAGTATCATCCCTGGGAGGTACACCGGCCACTCCTGGATCACCATTGGGTAAATGTACTAAACCTTTCTTCTTCTTTCTGTTTCTATCTCTCTTACACCAACTTTACTTACCTATATCTATAACATAAGAATAAGTACCCATATACATCAAGAAGCGCTGATGAATACAGAACGCACGAACCGATTTCCACGGTTTTGCATTCGTTGGAAAGGTCTCGGTCTCCGTGAGGTTTATGGCAAAGGAAATTCAGGAATCAAAGGAAAATCAGGAAACCAGTGATAATAATTGGTGGCGAAACGGAGTTCGCCAGGTTTGCTAGTTCTGTGTAGTAACACATTGACAAGTGACAAGTGACAGATGACAGAAGTCGCACATAGACTATCGACGAGCAAATCAACGGATGACGTCACAAATATCCTGCATCGCACATATGAAGTTTACATGCGAATTAACACGGATAGAAAATCCCAACGAACAACAGTGGGGCAGAAAGCCCGCCAGGCATGATCACCTCGCCTGGTCGGAGGATCTTCCGTGAGGTTTATGGAAAGGAAATTCAGGAATCCCTAAACTCACTATATTCAAACGTGACTTTGGGCAAGTCTCACAGAAAACCGACGTGAAACAACGCTTGCGTAGTGTCAGTGAGGTTACCGGAGACCGGAGGCCTTCCCAATCTTTAATCAAATCCCCGATTTCCCAACATCCCTTTAAATTAAAAAAAAAGGCCGGCAACGCACTTGTAACGCCTCAAGTGTTTCGGGTATCCATAGGCGGCGGCGATTGTTATATGTAAACGAGCACACAGGTCACCTGATGGTAAGCAATCATCGCCGCCCATGGACACCCGCTACACCAGAGGAGTTAGTTCAAATCCTTCATAATGTCGTATTGTTTCAGCTTCCCCCTCAGTACGAGAGCATCATCACCAACGAGCGAAT
Source organism: Spodoptera frugiperda (assembly GCF_023101765.2). Classification (NCBI taxonomy): domain Eukaryota; kingdom Metazoa; phylum Arthropoda; class Insecta; order Lepidoptera; family Noctuidae; genus Spodoptera; species Spodoptera frugiperda. The sequence continues at coordinate 2,101,805 of NC_064232.1, read as the reverse complement.
TCCACCGGACCTACTATTAGTCTAAATATAAGTAAGTTACAAAACATAATAAACTTTATAAAGCAATCTACAGAATTTAATTTTCAATACAACTCATAATAATAGGTATGATGATGGAGTATGGAAATTAAAAATCTAATTAGTTCGTCAGTTATGTAATGAAAAAATATTAGACACTTATTTTTTATTTTGTCATATAAGATAACTATACTTAGATAAAACGAATCAAAGTTTAGGAGTGGAAGCATTATAGTACGTCATTTCGTCGTATAAAACGTACCTAGAAGTGACGACACGTGATATTTCAAATCGATAATAATATATCAAAGTATTTGTTTCCGTAAAACGCTATAAAATACGAGTCTAATATTTTAAAAGAATCTACAAGACGGACATTAATAAAAAAAAAATTGATGATGGATATATTATTCTAAAATTTGCTCTTATTACATATTGTAATTGATTCGATTATAATCAATAAAATTAAAAATATCAAATTACTTTCACTAGGGTACAAAACATAAAATTTATACCATTTCCGTCCTTAAGGCTGCACCAGAGATTTGCTATGCTACGTTGCTGTGGATGCGTTTGGTTTCCACCAGTTTCCACCAATCTTATTCGTTGGTACACATAGCTTAACACTGGTGGAAACGGACTCAATTAAGTTAGGTTTTTTATATGGAAAGATGCGTGCTATGGATGCGTGCACATCTTCACACAGCTACATAACTTAGTATCAGTGGAAACGGTCACATAGTTTCACAGCTTAGCTATTACATCTTCGTAGCATAGCTACATAGCACATCTCTGGTAGAAAAGTACCCAAAAACACGTGTATATAGTGGTGATTATTAAATGCAACGTATCACCACAGGTGGTGAGCCGGGCGAGGCGGTGATTATAATAAACGAGTCACCAATAATGGGCTCGTCCGTCGCAGTCCGGCCACACAGCCCCTCGCAAACACATAGAGGTAGGTGCACGGCAGAGGGGTGCCAAGTTCTACAACGTGTAACAAAATACCCATATACATCAAGAAGCCCTGATGAATACAGGTTGAACAGAGTATCTACACGAAGCTTCAGCTAAAAATACGTTTAAAAATATTAGTACCAAATACTTGGTATCGCATAGTTCTTGATTTCAAATCATACAAACGTGTCACATCACTACAGGGATCACTCGCTAATATTACGAAACATTTCTTCTGTCAATCTGATCGCCTAGTACCTGTCTACCTAATTTTGAATCACGCGGCGGCGCGATTTGAAAAATTCATAACTTGGTACCATGAAAACATGAGTTAAAAAAGCCCTTCCCGTATCGTTTGTTATGTTATCTAGAAACCGTGCACTTGATATGTATACTCCCTTTTTGTTACACGTTGTATAATGTAGACATTTTTTTTTATATTTTTCGAGAGACATCCCAAATGATTATGTTATCGGCTTAATAGGAACTCGACTAGTTTCAAGCCATGCTAGAGGCTCATAAATTAGCCTCTTAATCTATTTTTTTTTCTGGGTATTGTTTTTTATTAAGTAAGTACTATAATTTAATGTGGTAATTAAAAAAATAGAAACTCGTTAATGTCGTGAGTCTAGTTAAATTATATTTTTGATTGTTTAAAGCTACTTTACTTTGAAAATAATTTGTTTTTTCTATTTTCAAGTGCGAGAAAGATCGTCTCTGCCGGGTCCCCCAAGCACTACACAGTCGCCGGCGCAACCCTCGCTCTTCCCTAACTTAGGTACTATTACAAGTAAGTAATAATTTGACTTTAATATACTATTATGTATTTAATTTAACCGATAAACTTTTCAAGAAGTTATAAGTCTTTTTTTAAATTAATATTTTATTTAAAGAAATATAAAATTACTATTTATATACTATTTACTATTACTATATGATATGAAATAAAATCTTAATTATAACAAATACAAATAAATACATAATATTATAATATGTACAACTTAAAATAAACTAAAATTAGAATAACAACTAAATACAAAAAATCTCATTAGGCGTCGTATACTCTGAGTCAGCATGTAAATTATTTAACAAAAAAGTATTTTTAATAATCCTGTAAAAAGCCCAAATCAGTTTTTCTACCGTAAAAGTTGTGAAATCCATGTAATACCAAGTCGGTTATTTTATTTAGTTGCTACTTAAGGAACTTTCTGTCTCAAGTTATTATGTAAATTATTGTAATATGAATACATATAAGATTTATTTTACGTTTTAAATAAAATAGATTGACTTGGCCATCGTATGAAAACACAAATACATCTACTTGTATTGCATGATTACAAATTATGAGGGTATATTAATATAACGTAAAATAAATGTAATGTGATAGGATAATACATAATTTCATAATAACTTAATACAGAAGTAAATAAAATAATTGACTTAGTATTAGGTACATGGATTTCACAACTTTTTACGGTCGAAAAACTGAGGTGCGAGACTTGGGATTTTTTACAGGATGTTTTAGAAATAAATATTTGTTAAATAATTTACACGCTGACGACTGTGCGACATGACGTCTACTTACATGGATCTCACAATTTTTTACGGCAGAAAAACTAATGAGAGTTGCGAGACTTTTTTACAGAATGTTTCTGATGGTATTAATTTTACGAGATTGCATAGACTTTTTAGCCCAGTAGCTGCTATAATGCGTGGTGTGTGTAGGCGTGGCCCCGGGCGGGGTGGGCAGCGGGGTGTGCGGGGGCGGCGCGGGCGCGGCGGCCCCCTGGCGGGTGCGCCTCGCCACCATCAAGAACTCCTTCCTCGGCTCGCCGCGCTTCCATCGGAGGAAAATGCAGAGTGAGTGCACTATTTATAACTTACTAGCTACTTCCGCGCGGTTACACCCGCTCTGCTTGGCTCCTATTGGTCATAGCGTGATTTTTTATAGCCTATAGCCTTCCTCGATAAATGGACTATACAACACAAAAAGAATTACTCAAATCGGACCAGTAGTTTCGGAGATTAGCGCGTTCAAACAAACAAACAAACAAACAAACTCTTCAGCTTTATAATATTATATAGTATAGATACTAACCTCCCCAGGTTACTGTAATTCAACGAAGGAACGAACGAAAAATGTTCGCAGAATGCATACTACCATTCTATTTATTGCGAACTTTCGTGAACAAAAATGAACGAATGAAATGAAGATAAATAAATAGGTTTTGATATGAAATTAAAAACCAAAACTTCGGATTCGAGAACCGGAGTAGGCCTCTTATACCCTTAGTATGAGTTTGCTTTACGTTTAAAGTAACCGAATCGAGAGGGCGTTCAGCGCTCTGATTGGTTGGTTTATTCGAACCCGCCAATCAGAGTGGAAATCTCTGCCGAAGTCTGTGTTTCCTGATGGGTATAACCTGGGTGTCTTCAAAGCTCGAGTGAATAGGTTGCTTATGGGCAGACGTGCTCCACCGTAGGCCGCATCATCACTTACCGTCAGGCGAGATAGCAGCCAAATGTCGATTTATCAAACGTCGTCGTAGGAAGTCGGTTGAAAAAAATACACTTAAAATCTATACCCAACGCTTTATTCTTCCACAGCATCCTCAGAAGAGGTGCATTTAACTCCGGAATCATCACCGGAGCTGACGAAACGGTCGTGGTTCGGTTCCCTGCTGTTGTCAGCTGACAAAGAAGAAACCTTCACGGCGTTAGTAAAGGGGAAACCACTAGCTACTGTCAAAGCAGATTTAATACATGCGTTTTTAAGTGTAAGTATTTAATGGTACTTTATGTAGGGTGACTGGTAATTAGTGAACGATATTTAAACACGTGATTGTACTCATGATTACAAACAACTTTCCCGAAGATACTTATTACTTATGCTCATTAGTTTTATTTTTATCACAATAACAAGACAACAAAATTTCATTAGCACGCGCGTGCCAAAATACCTACTGGTCTTCCGATAACGCAGGCGCGGGCGTCTAGTTGCTAACAGCTGATCATGGGAAAGGACGCGCGAAATTTTGTTGTTTTGTGCAAAAATGCAGTGAGAAATCCTCAAATAATCCTATAATGTCAGTCATCCTTATATACTGTTAAGTTAAAATAACTTCAATTTGTTTTTTATTTATTTATTTTTAAGCTGTAAATAATTTAATCATACTTAGTTCTTATTATTATTTAGTCTATATTATACAATGTGATAGGGGCGAGACTTCTAACCCGTTAAGGCTGAGTTCTACACCTAATTTTATCGACAAAAGTCGGGGGTCGAAGTGGTCGAATCCCCTCCCTCTAAAAATTATGGCTATTTTAATATTTTTTTTTACTTTTTTTGATATCAAAGGTTGTATGCATCGTAGAAACAAAAAAAAAACGACAAACGGTAGCTAATAACCTTGGCTAACTAATTCATTACTTTTTTCATATGTTTGATAATGTTTTGGTGAGAAAAAAAATCATTTGTGAATAATTTTTACCGAAAAAATCACTATTTTTCAATATTTTCAATTAGGGGTTCAACCCCCCATATTATTATTTTTGTCGATAAAATTAGATGTAGTACTCAGCCTTAACGGGTTAGAAGTCCCACGCCTATCACATTGTATATTTTTCACCATGTAAGTATTTTTTATTTAAGTAAAAGTTGTACTTTAAATAGTTTTTAGTTAATCTTCCCCGTTGTTATATTGCAGATAGCTGAATTATCGCACAGCGTGCTAAGTCCGATGTCGTTTCGTGTGGAGTACAAGAGGGGATCCAACGCGCCCGCCATGTTTCAGAGGCATGTGCGGTTTCAGGTGAGGGGATAATACTCTATTTATTATTTAGGGTATTTCCTTTTTCTCGGAATGTTAAGAATTTCGGTATTAATGAAACTCACGGGCCTAAACCAAGTGAACTTCATGGTGGGATTCGTTTTCAACGGCATCTTCTTGAGCCTAGACACTGCCACAAGTCATTATTGTACACGGACGAAGTCGTGGGTAAATGCTAGTTTAATTATAAAAAAAAAACATTTAAAAGTATGAAAAGCAGGACCACACCAGTAACAGGAGAAATCCAAGCTACCGGCGGTCAGGGCTCAAGAGAAACCTCACAATGCGTGCCATTTTGAGGAGCACTGATGGAACACGGAGGATGTTTTCGAGAAAACCTCGATCATTTTTGAGTAACGTTCGATTATTTTCGAGAAAGCCTCGATAATTTTTGAGTTATGCTCGATTGTTTTTGAGAGGGCCTCGACCATTTTCGAGTAATACTCGTTTGCTTTCATGAAAGCCTCGATCATATTCGAGTATATCTCTATTGTTTTCGAGAAAGCCTCGATCATTTTCGAATAAGGCTCGATAGATTTCGAGGAATGCTCTATCATTTTCGAGTACTGCTCGATCATTTTCGAGGAATGCTCGATCATTTTCGAGTAACGCTCGATTGTTTTCGATTGTTTTTAGAAGTTTGTCTCTCTATTTCCAGGTTGACATTTCAACAATAACGAAAGCACCCGGCGAGAATGGCAAGGAGTATTTATACGCTATCACGTTCACCTTACTATCAGGTTAGTCATTTATATTTATTATTTTAGTTAAAAATATTATTTATTTATTTATTTAAACTAAAATTATACATTTCATAATATATTTTAATGAAATGAGCAGAAACTTTTTAATTAGGTAGACATAGGCATTTTTTTTAAAGACTTGGTTGTCACTTCAATTTCTTGTTTTTTCTAAAACTCTTATTAGTCCAGTCATTTAAGCTTAAATTAGGTAAGAATCTCGGAATGCAAGATAACCAGCTGTAATTTTGATGTAAAATGATATTAATTTTGATATATATAATTTGTAATATTGATATTCAATGCAAATACCAAAAACCCATAGGAAATGAGGTATTTCCAAAAAAAAACGATTTTTAGGACCTTAAAATTTTATAGTTGCTTACACCCTACCATATGTAGGTTTTGAGACAAGTTTTAGGGGGTCAATATACAAGTATATACAAAATTACAGCTGGGTATCTCGCATTCCGAGATGAACTTACTATAATGACTGAACTATTTGTAGGTCATTTAAATATACAATGTGATAGGGGTGAGACTTCTAACCCGTTAAGGCTGAGTACTACATCTAATTTTATCGACAAAAAAAATATAGAGATTTTTTCGGTAAAAATAATTCAGAAATGTTTTTTTTTCTCACCAAAACATTATCAAACATATAAAAAGAGTAATGAATTAGTTAGCCAAGGTTATTAGCTATCGTTTGTCTTTTTTTTGTTTCTACGGCGCATGCAACCTTTGATATCAAATAAAGTAAAAAAAATATTAAAATAGCCATAATTTTTAGGGGGAGGGGGTTCAACCCCCCATATTATTTTTTTTGTCGATAAAATTAGATGTAGTACTCAGCCTTAACGGGTTAGAAGTCTCACCCCTATCACAAAGCTGAATGTTTATTAGTGTGGTTACGAGACCTTGTTTTCAGTAAAATTTTATCGTTTTTACTTTTAGAATTATCTGAATATTAGATAAGTGATCATGTCAAATTATTAATTCTTTCTACTGTAACAAAATATACATATAAACGAGAGAGTAACGAGTAGAGCTAGAACTAGTAACGAGTTAGCGAGGCGCGGGGAGCGAGTGCGTAGTTCCGATATTTAAGATTTATTTCCGATGTCTAACTAGTGAAGCGAGTGCTCGCCGGCAGTGTGAACAGTCAGCGATCAACTGTTTGTATATGCATCTCTTTTGTTCACACGGAAAGTAAATCTATTGTACGTTTCTTGGGCGAGAAAATAGCCGATAGTCGTTTTCTCGTCGTTGGTGGGACAACTGCCTTAGATGCCTCTTAAATTCTTTTTTATACATTTTACGCCCAGTTATAAACTATTTACCCACAATAACAAGCTTCACTCCCCCGTGCAGGCAACATCCGCCGCTTCCGCCGCGTGTGTGAAGTAGTGCAGGCGGCCGTGTGTCGCGCGCCCGGCGCCGGCCGCGCCGCCGCGCTGCACCCGCCCTCGCCGCGCGCGCAGCGCAGGAACATACACCCACATGGTAAGTGGACCGCCGCGCTGCACCCGCCCTCGCCGCGCGCGCAGCGCAGGAACATACACCCACATGGTAAGTGGACCGCCGCGCTGCACCCGCCCTCGCCGCGCGCGCAGCGCAGGAACATACACCCACATGGTAAGTGGACCGCCGCGCTGCACCCGCCCTCGCCGCGCGCGCAGCGCAGGAACATACACCCACATGGTAAGTGGACCGCCGCGCTGCACCCGCCCTCGCCGCGCGCGCAGCGCAGGAACATACACCCACATGGTAAGTGGACCGCCGCGCTGCACCCGCCCTCGCCGCGCGCGCAGCGCAGGAACATACACCCACATGGTAAGTGGACCGCCGCGCTGCACCCGCCCTCGCCGCGCGCGCAGCGCAGGAACATACACCCACATGGTAAGTGGACCGCCGCGCTGCACCCGCCCTCGCCGCGCGCGCAGCGCAGGAACATACACCCACATGGTAAGTGGACCGCCGCGCTGCACCCGCCCTCGCCGCGCGCGCAGCGCAGGAACATACACCCACATGGTAAGTGGACCGCCGCGCTGCACCCGCCCTCGCCGCGCGCGCAGCGCAGGAACATACACCCACATGGTAAGTGGACCGCCGCGCTGCACCCGCCCTCGCCGCGCGCGCAGCGCAGGAACATACACCCACATGGTAAGTGGACCGCCGCGCTGCACCCGCCCTCGCCGCGCGCGCAGCGCAGGAACATACACCCACATGGTAAGTGGACCGCCGCGCTGCACCCGCCCTCGCCGCGCGCGCAGCGCAGGAACATACACCCACATGGTAAGTGGACCGCCGCGCTGCACCCGCCCTCGCCGCGCGCGCAGCGCAGGAACATACACCCACATGGTAAGTGGACCGCCGCGCTGCACCCGCCCTCGCCGCGCGCGCAGCGCAGGAACATACACCCACATGGTAAGTGGACCGCCGCGCTGCACCCGCCCTCGCCGCGCGCGCAGCGCAGGAACATACACCCACATGGTAAGTGGACCGCCGCGCTGCACCCGCCCTCGCCGCGCGCGCAGCGCAGGAACATACACCCACATGGTAAGTGGACCGCCGCGCTGCACCCGCCCTCGCCGCGCGCGCAGCGCAGGAACATACACCCACATGGTAAGTGGACCGCCGCGCTGCACCCGCCCTCGCCGCGCGCGCAGCGCAGGAACATACACCCACATGGTAAGTGGACCGCCGCGCTGCACCCGCCCTCGCCGCGCGCGCAGCGCAGGAACATACACCCACATGGTAAGTGGACCGCCGCGCTGCACCCGCCCTCGCCGCGCGCGCAGCGCAGGAACATACACCCACATGGTAAGTGGACCGCCGCGCTGCACCCGCCCTCGCCGCGCGCGCAGCGCAGGAACATACACCCACATGGTAAGTGGACCGCCGCGCTGCACCCGCCCTCGCCGCGCGCGCAGCGCAGGAACATACACCCACATGGTAAGTGGACCGCCGCGCTGCACCCGCCCTCGCCGCGCGCGCAGCGCAGGAACATACACCCACATGGTAAGTGGACCGCCGCGCTGCACCCGCCCTCGCCGCGCGCGCAGCGCAGGAACATACACCCACATGGTAAGTGGACCGCCGCGCTGCACCCGCCCTCGCCGCGCGCGCAGCGCAGGAACATACACCCACATGGTAAGTGGACCGCCGCGCTGCACCCGCCCTCGCCGCGCGCGCAGCGCAGGAACATACACCCACATGGTAAGTGGACCGCCGCGCTGCACCCGCCCTCGCCGCGCGCGCAGCGCAGGAACATACACCCACATGGTAAGTGGACCGCCGCGCTGCACCCGCCCTCGCCGCGCGCGCAGCGCAGGAACATACACCCACATGGTAAGTGGACCGCCGCGCTGCACCCGCCCTCGCCGCGCGCGCAGCGCAGGAACATACACCCACATGGTAAGTGGACCGCCGCGCTGCACCCGCCCTCGCCGCGCGCGCAGCGCAGGAACATACACCCACATGGTAAGTGGACCGCCGCGCTGCACCCGCCCTCGCCGCGCGCGCAGCGCAGGAACATACACCCACATGGTAAGTGGACCGCCGCGCTGCACCCGCCCTCGCCGCGCGCGCAGCGCAGGAACATACACCCACATGGTAAGTGGACCGCCGCGCTGCACCCGCCCTCGCCGCGCGCGCAGCGCAGGAACATACACCCACATGGTAAGTCACTACCTAGCGGGTTTATCGGGGATCCGGCTCGAAAAGCAGGAGTAGGAACGGGGTGGTTTTTAGTCAGTAAGAGTTTGACACTCCCTCTCGCCTCACCCAAGACGGGAGAAGTCATTGGATGATTTTCCCCCTTAAAAAAATGGTAAGTGGTGGAAGACGGATATGGTAATGATGACGATGCTTAGGGTAACCAACGCTAATCTATGGAACTACTGGTCTGATTTGAATAATGAAATGGTAAAATGACAATATCAAACAATACGGAGGCCAAAAATATAGTACAATAGTATAAAATATAGTGCGGTTGGTAACCCTATATGGGATTGGGACAAGATATGTTTTTATGGATTAAGGCGGTAAACGAGCAGACGGATCACTTGATGGTAAGCAACCGCCGCCGCCCATAGACACTCGAAACACCAGGGGCGTTACAAGTTCATTGCTTTTTGGGGGTTAGGAATTTAAGGGAATCGGGGATTGGGAAGATTGGGAAGGGGTGTATTATTGGGCTCCGGTAACCTCACTCACACAACGCAAGCAATGTTTCACGTCAGTTTTCTGTGAGGCCGTGGTATCACATCGGTCGAGCCGGCTCTCCCATATGTAAATGAGAGAGATCATGATAGTGGGATATCTCTGTAATGAAAAATGTTCTCTCAATTAATTTGATGCCCATGTAATAATCCTCCTTATCCCACCATTACAGCGGCCGGCGAGATCCCTGACAGTCCGGAGACTCCGCACCAGCAATCCGACCACGACAGCGACTCCTCAGTCTTCGACACCGTCAAGAGTCCCACCAGTCATACCTCTATAGACCAACTTGATCAGGTAACAGTCTTGAAATGTTTATTTTTAGATTTTCAGAGCAAACAGGTCACCTGATGGTAGGCATTCGGCGCTACCTATAGGCAGGGATACCCGTACCGCTAGAGAAGTTTGAATATGCATTAGAAAATAATGATTCTTTTACTGTATTGTGGGTGCGATTTACTAATAATAAGATTTATGATTTTTTAAATTTTGAGATTATTTGGGTAATCGAAAATTTTGAATTATTTTGATGGTAACAGGCTGTTGCATAACGTGTTACCTCGGGCTGCAGATTCAATTCACACAAACAAAACACAATTAACTTGTTTAGGTAATGTGTGATGGTTTATTATAGAATTAGTATTCATAGCTGATACACGACACAAGAGAAATTCGGCGTAGTGGCCGGGCAACCGACTACCGTGTAGCGTGTAGCGGGTCCGATTGCCGCACGGAACACTGATCAACAAATTGTTGTTCCGGGTCTGGGTGTCATGTGTATGTGAACTTGTATGTTTGTAAACGCACCCACGACACAGGAGAAAGTCTTAGTGTGGGACAACATATTTAAAAAAGATTTTTTTAATATTCCAGAACGGTACACACCCGCTCGGCTCGAGTTCGTCAGTCACAAGCGGGTCCAGCGGTTACAAGGTAACTATTTATACTTTGATCACTTGTAAACAAATACATTGTAGATAACAACGATGGTTTATTTATAATAGTCTAGTGGGAAAGGTAGATTTAGAGAGAATGTCATGAATGTAGCAATTTTAAAGTATAAAAGTACATTAATTAACTAAAAATCACGCTTTACTTACGCACATTAATGGAGAAAAGCTCTACTAGTTTCGAGTCAAAAAGGGACTCTTAGGACGCAGCCTACTGGTTACATCGTCCGTTGCCTCTGGCGGCACTGCGCGCCCATCGCGCGTGTATCTACGCACGCTGCTCATAATGAAGAGTCCCTGTGTGACTCGAAACTAGTAGAGCTTTTCTCCATTAATTTACATGAGTAAACCGGGATTTTTAGTTAATTTAAAAAAAAACTACATGCAAAACAATTTACTTACCAACTTGACAACGTGTGGCAACTTTTCTAGATTTTTAATAACATTTTCTGCAAATACATATAATTATTAGTCGATGTAGTTCAGCTATTCTTAAATTTTACGCTTAGTTTGAACAGTTTTAAATTTAGAAACTTAATTATATAGTTTTAAATAAAAAGCATTCAATAAATTAGAATAATTTAAACCAAACCTTAAACTGGGAACGAATGAATGAATAATTAATAAAAAAAGGAATATCTTATGTATGAATGACCTGATGAATGAACGACTTGACAACTATTAATATCAAGTTGTGTTTTCTGTATCATGTCGTCGGTTACTGTGGCTTCGTATAAGACCACCAGTACCATTTATGAACGACCTGATGAATGAATGAATGACTTGATTCATAACAAGTCATAAAATAGTGTTGATGTGTGAAGAACCTGATGAGTGAATGACTTGACTTGACTTGACTGATAAGTGAATAATGACAATGTTTGTATTTTTGAACAACTTGATGAATCTATGATTTAACAAGTAGTAAAGTGTTTGTGATTTTAAAAGATTTGATGACTGAATGATTTGTGTTTGTCGTATCTATGACGAAGTGTACGAAAAATAACTACATTTAAAAAATAGTTATACGATTTGGTGTTAACTGTAAGTCTATATCCTTGTTAAATCTATACTATCTATTAATTAATATTATAAAGCTGAAGAGTTTGTTTGTTTGTTTGTTTGAACGCGCTAATCTCCAGAACTACTGGTCCGATTTGAATAATTCTTTTTGTGTTAAATAGAGCATTTATCGAGGAAGGTTATAGGCTATAAAACATCACGCTATGACCAATAGGAGCCAAGCAGAGCGGGTGAAACCGCGCGGAAGTAGCTAGTTATGAATAAATGAATGACTTGATGAATGAATGACTTGACAAATCGAACAGTAGTGTTGGTCGTATCGCTTGTGGCTCAGTATAAGGCAAGTAACAAGGCGTGTGCTCCCAGCAGGGGGGGCGTGGACGCCGCGGACAGGACCCAGCCTCCGCCTCCCTCGACCACGAGATTATGAGCTGCGGCCGAGATCTGCCAGGTGAGAAATAGGGATCATTTTATATCGGTCGCACCATTTATGGAGATTCGTTGAAATGATTGTAGGAATTAAACTGAGTTGGTTATTAAATAAGTATTTTAAAAGCAAAAATGTGTGATTATGGTTTTGATTTGAAATTTAGTGCACAATTTTTATTACCTAAATAATTTTTGAGTGCACGTAAGATATTAGATTCAGTGAAACATATTTTTTTTATTATTTCACAGATATTCTAGCATGACTTACCTAACTAGTTTAAAAAAGTTTTAACTCTAAAAGCATACAGAAATTAAAAATTCAAAAATCTTCTTCAAATACACGTGATTCATTTACACGTGACACATTTAACAATATTATTCATTCAATCTTTGCCGTAGTTGCCCAGAGGTTTAAGACGCCCGTTTCTCATGCATGAAGGCGCAGGTTCGAAACCTACCAATGTTTTTTCAACGATATGTATTTTCTAAGATTATTTAGACACCACTGAAATCTTATATACTAAAAGCTTTGAAATCGCCAACCCGCATTAAGCAAGCGTGGCGATTAATGCTCAAACCTTCTCTATGCAAGAAGAGGCTTTGGTCAGCAGTGGCCACTTATATGCTGTTAATGTGATGATGAACCTTTGCCGTCTGTCCCCAGGCACCCATACAAAACGTTCCTCGTCCGAATGTCGCGAGGCGACATCGTCCCCACGACGCGGCCTCGACTCCAGAGAGAACTCCATCAAGGATGAGTTGCGACGCAACAATTCTTTGCGCGACAATCGTCGCGACTTGTTGCAACGCGACAGGGATGTCGCACCGCCTACTACATCGATTGCGTGAGAATAGATTCACCAAGTTTTGGGAATATGTGATGGGGCATGAGAAATGATTACATAAAATGGGTTTATGGCCTTTTGAGGTTAAGCTTGGCAGATAAGCTAAGAGCTTAGAGGCGCTGAAGTAATAAAGAGATATAATTATATCGAATTGAGTATTTTTTTGCTAAAATCGCAAGTAATATAAGATATGAACTGGGCTTATCAGTTAAGTCTTTGACTGCCAATAGAAAACTGTTGAAGGCAAATCCTCCGCTAACGTCGGTCACCGGTGACCACCACGGCGTTCAATGTGTTAAACATAACAACAGAAAGACGATAGACACAACTACATAAATATTGCAGGCGAATGAAAAATATTTGTTTTATTGTTGCTTATATCATAAAAGACAAAGCAAACATTTGAACTAGCATTGAAGTAAAATACGGCATTCCAAAAAGTCTTAAAAGACTCCGACATAATTCACTCACGAAATCGAACGAATGAATGAACGAAAACGAATTGCAATCAAATCTAAAGTCAAAATCAAAGTCAAAGTCATTTATTTCAATTAATCTTTAATTAGGCACTCTTGAAACGTCAAATTGAATTGTCCGATAGTAAAGCTAGGTGCTCGTTCCAAAGTGGGGCTTCGAATGGATTCAGATTGCATGTATTTTAAAAATTGTTAGATAAAAGTTCGAATTCGAAAGATCAGCTAAAATACTTGCTTACATACATTCTAATCACGAATTATTGAAACTTTTGTATACTAAAAAATAATTACCTATTTTTTTTTGTGTCAATATCGGTTTTATAATAGGTATAAATCTAAAAGGATATCATTTAAAAACCAATTTTAAATTATTTCTCTTGGGATTTTTTCATTCCTTATCACATATTTCGAACTTTAAATGCAATGTCACGAAAATTGTCATCAATTTGTAATTCAATTTGAGTTAGACCAAAAAGTTGAATAAGTAAAATATTATAGATACCTAAAATTCTACATTTTTATTTCAAATTCGGTGAAGGATATTTCTTGTCATGGAATTAAACTCAGTGTTTGTCGAATAGGCCTAAAACAGAAATATTTCTTTAAGGGTTATTTTTCCGATTGTTCAAATAGGTCGAACTCAATATGAATTATAAATGTAGAAACGACCATATAATGCTAAGCCATGCTTACTACCAGTACCTAACACATGTACTTACCTAAGATTAAAGTATTAACTGTTGAAAAAAAAACTGTTGAAGGCAAATCTTCCGTTAAGTGTCCGTCACCACTAGTGGCCGACGTGGTGGTTGATGTGAAAAATCTGTCAAAGCTTAGAATTTATGATCGTTTACAAAGTGATAATTTTATAACATCAAGTGGTTATCTGGTCTGAAGAGGGTACAACTCTGTCTTCAAAGACTTATAAAAATATTGACTTTATAATCAAACACAATCTCACAAGCGTATTATATATTTTTTAGTTCAATAAATAGAATTATACATTTTAGTACAAGTTTATTGCCAACAAATTATTTCACTTTAAATGTAAATGAAATGAAATGAAATTATTTCATTTTAAATGTAAATGTTCGACGAAATAATTCATTTTCTATTTTTCTTTGAAGACAGAACGTTTGGAAAAGTGCACAAAGATTGGTTAAGGCTAGGAAACTACATGTTTTTGGATGCGAACGTACTTCCAAATTGAAATTAAAAAAATATAGGTAATGACACAAAAGCTTCCTAATTGACACCATTTTTGCGAAAAAAAAAACATAAAAATGTCATACTCCCAAAAAATATGGCGATCTCGAAAAAAAAATGGTGATTACAAAAAATATTTTTTGTTTAATGTGTAATTGTAATAATTATTATGATCTGTGTATAATATATAAATATTAAAATTTTAATTGTAATTAAGTATTTACGAGTGAGTGAATGCGATTAGTTAAATTTGTTTTTTTATTATTGAATAAATGAAAAAAGACATGAAACGAAAAATATTTTTATCCTACACTCCGGATAGACGAAATAATTTGACCATTTATAAATTCCAATTAATTTATTTTAAATGAAATAGTTGAATTATTTCGACTGTCCCATAAAAGAATGTGTGAGATAAACAGTTAATTATGTAACAAATCCAAACAAAAAAAAAATGGAAATTTGTTACAAAAATAATAAAAAAATAGCTGATCGAAAAAAAAATATGGTAGCAAAAGAATCCGTTTTTATAAGTATACACATAGCTGTATTTTAGTAAGCTTAAAAGTATGTGTTAATTTTAATTAAAAATAAATGAAAAAAAAAACTTATATAAAAAAATATTGAAACCGGCCATATACGTATAAAAATGTTATTGAAGATGCTACCCCTGTGTACTGAGATATTGCTATGTTAGTTTAAGGCATAAAATTGTACGCTGTATTTTTGCAAATGACGTAAGTATGTTTATAATATATATTATATATATGTTTACTTATTACTCCTTACCTACTGCCAGGACGAAGCTTACACTACGAGTAGATATATAGTATATCTATAGACTTGCACTTTTATGTATCGCCCATATTATCATTTTCAAACTAGAAAATAAATAAATATTTTTTCTCAATTTTTCTCCCATATGTTTTCAATGTATAAAATAAATCTTGGTATAATATGTACATTTTATTTTTTCATTTTAAATGACGCAAAAAAAAATTGGGCGATATAAGTAGTTCGTTTTCTAATCTATGAAGATTTATATTAAATAGTCAATATAACATATTATGTAAAATGCTGTGTTCATAATCAGTAACCAATACATCCTGTATCGTGCAAAATATTGTATATTTATTTGGGTGCTATGTGTTAGCATAGCCAAGTTTCAAATAAGTATTTAAAAGCGATTTGAGTGACGGTTATTTTTGAAAAATGTCCTTATAAAGTATGGAGAAACCTCTTATGACTTAATTTAAACCACAAATTTGTTATCATCTTGGCTGACGATATACGAAAAATGAGCGAAATAGGCCCAGTAGGTAAACCAAAAAGTGCATTTTTCTCTTTGAACTAATTTGAAAATTCATTACAAATACAGCATTATAAAAACCGCGCCACATGTCCGTAACATTCCTAGACAACCTACAACATTACAGCTCTTCTGTAATCAAGGAAAATTAAGCTGTTCATATAGAATTTAATACTTGATTAATTTCAATCTTTATTTTGTTTGAAATTTTTCTGTTTTCGTTGAAATATTTAGTTTGGTTATGCTTCTGTGGACGAGTACTACATGTAGTTTCATTTACCTAAATCATATGAGTGATCTCCATACTGTATGCGAGTTCGATTCATGCATGTTTAAATTAGCATAAGCTGTTGCTCCGTTCCATTCTAGTATCAAATATACAGAGTCTTTAACAATAAGAAAAAAATATATCTGTATATAAATTTTTTTGGACAGTTACGGCATTCTAAAATATGCATTAATGTCATAGGACTAATGTCAATTTTACCAGTACCGTAGATGTGAAAATTGGACGATATTTTGCACGCCTATAACAAATGGATGGATTTTTCATATGTAAAGAATGAAAATTAATTTAAAAAATATTTTGTATTGTTTTATCAATAATTTTGGTTTTTGTTTGTCATATAATTGTTATATTTACATCGAGATTTTTTGTTATGTAAATATGAAATGATTTTTTTTGACATGAAATTTTCAGTTATTTTCAACTAGTGAGCTGTCATAGGTCAGACATAAATACCTAAAGTAACGCACAGTAATTTTGATAAAATGAAATTGGGTTAACAATCCTATACTTATATGTATAGTATATGTCAGAAGAAGTAAAACCAGATTATATTTCTTGCAAAATATACTATTTTATTTTATTTTTTGGCAATATGTGGTGTAAAAATTCTATTCTTCATCATTCCATTAAAAACTGATCTTTATTTTATTTAAACACTTTAAAAAAATGTATTTTTATCCTACAGTTTCTGTAGTTAACTTGTTTTTAAATTAAAATGTTAATTTCGAATTCTAATCTTCATTTTTCGTAAAAACTACATAATACAGCTTTACTTACATAATCATACATTCCTTGATATTGTATGTAGATAGGTAATTGTATAGTATATATATATACATATAATAATATGTCAAAACAAATGCTTTTGTAAAAATTTTGAATAATGCCTTTTTGTCGCGTTTTGCGAAACGGGACGGCTTAAAAATAACATTTGCAATTTTAAAATGAAAACTTTAGTAAATTATTTCATTTTAAATGTTTCTTTTCTTTCATTTCATTTATTAAAATTGTAATTGTTATTGTATGTTAGTGTAATATGTTTGATAATGTAACTGCGGATAGTCAAGTTTTCTAGTCATTAGTCGTGTTTAGACGAATTATTTTGTATTTGTTGATTTTATAGATGATTTTAATATCCAATATGCTTCGTCAATCTGCTTTGAGCTTGTGGTGACGCCTGAACCCTTAGTACGAGTTTGCTTTACGTTTAAAGTAATCGAAATGGGAGCGCGTTCGGCGCTCTGATTCTACGTTAAACTCTATACTAAGGGTACGGTTCGTTCTCCATTTGAGAAATGAATTGCAGTATAGTTGTCTATCTTACAGTTAAAGTATTGATCAACGTTACATATGACAATCCATTCCTGAACTACTTGCACCCTCTACATAAAAGGGTTTGTATCTCCACTCATGGCAAGAAGGTTGGAGTTTGAAAAGTTCAGGTTTACCAGAGTGCTGTTGCCCAGCCTTGTCTGTCAAATGTGTAGTCCCTTAGCTGGCTCATACCTAGATATCCGTGGGAAGAGCTGAGTTGGGGATACTCTGCCATCATCATAAAGTTCAAGCTAAATTAAGAAGTATAATTGGATATTATCAACCGTCTCTTTAAAAATTACCCTGAGGTGCTTATTTCGTTGAAAGAGCTGCTAAGAATATATTTTGTTTATTCTGTATTTTTTTTTTAAATCTAAAAATGTTTTTAGCGGCTCAATGTTAATTCAATTGAGTTTCTTGTTCTCTTTGATTAGTATTATACATTATTTATAATTGTATTATTATGTATTTATAATTTAATTTAGAATTGTATTTATAAATTCATGTTTTATTTGTCAACATTTCATTACACATACATTGTAGATTTTAAATAGATTTCAATACAAACAATTCTGTTTTTTCATTTATTTAATTTTTTTGTCATCTATCTTGACAAGCTAACCTGATTTTTACATATCATAAAATGACCATAATAATTCATCATTCCGTATCATTTAATTATTTAAATAATGGCTAGTTCAAGATGGAACAAATCTATTTATGAGCACCAATGAATGATTTCAAAATCTTCTCAAGAAAAAGAACGAATGAACTAAATCGTTCAATTGAATGAAGTTTTTTTGCCATGTTTTTGTAAAAAAATAATACATTAATTGTTTATTTACAAAAATAAAATAAATGCCTTTGTATTTAATCATAATGTTGAAAGATATTAATATATTATGAAATTGAAAAAGAAGCGAAATATAATTTTTGTACTTAAGTATTTTTTTAAGGAAAAATAATGTAACTACCTTTCCGTATATAATTATAACCGGTCATTTTTAAGAGGTTAGGATTTGATTTAAAAAATAACACAAAAATAATGAAAAACTTGATGAAATCTTTATTGGAATCGATAGAACGATCAATATAATTTAATGTTTAATGATGATTTCATCCAAATGATGACCGCGGCTCCGGTTTAGATGGCCCATTCGCAAGACACACTCTCTCCAACATACCAGCCGGTATATCACGAATAAATGCTTCAATATTGGCTCCCAGTGCGTCAATCGTTGCTGGTTTATCCCTGTAGGCATGAGTGTTAACATGGCCCCACAAGAAATAGTCCGGTTAGATCACACGATCTAGACGGTCAATTGACGGTCCCAAACTGTTCACCGAAGGCGGCTCTCTTTCGCGTGTCGTGGGGCATGTGGCACCATCTTGTTGAAACCACATGTAAAACATATCCAATTCTTACGTTTTGGGCAAAAAAAAAAATCGCCAGTCATCACACGGTAGCGCTCGCCATTCACAGTAACGTTTCGGCCATTGTCGTTGGGCCTTATGAATGAGCCATCTAAACCGAAGCCAGCATTTGGATGAAATCATCATTAAAGATACAATTATATTGATCGTTCTATCGATTCCAATAAAGATTTCATCAAATTTTTCAATGTTTTTGTGATTTTTTTGAAAATCAAATCCTATACCTCTTAAAAAATCACCCGTTATATCATTCACAAAATTATATATAATATATAAATTCCTTTCCTTTTACTTTATGTGTGTTTGTGTAACTCTGTAAAATACTTAATAATTAATATATTTATTAAAAAAATGTTCTTCTTCGGTCGCCGAGCAAAGAAGTTGAGGGCTCAAGATATTGTGGTCCTCAATGGAATTTGTTCGCGTGGCCAGCCCAGAGGGATCTGTACATTATTATTAGAGGGAGTATACTATGCTATGCTATTATTATACTGTAACTTGCTTAAGAAACTTATTGGTTAACATTGAACAAAATAATAAATTGAAAAAAATATATTACTTGGTTTTATTTTTTACCTTTTTTCTTATTTTATTAGTCCCATGTAATATGGGGTGAGTCTTCTTATTTCAAAAGTCCCATGTACCTACTATTGCCATATACCAAGCAAAATAATTGCAGACTCACCTAATATTGAGAACTGAGAATTTTCGAAAAATCTAAAAAAATCACAGAAATTGTCTGGGACACAGAAATGGGTGGGATAGACATAGACATGGACTCATTGTTGATTTACACATTTTGACGAATGCTAATGATTTTTTCGAAGATTAAGTAGGACAGCTATTTCCAGTGTAGACGAAAATTATACCTACGTTTTTTACAGACCTTGTGGAATCTATAACAAATTTCCGTGCGTTTAGGCGTGTCTGCCATACCTATAACTGAAAGCAAATATAATAGGACACACAGTTTTAAATATAATTTTCGTTGTACTTGACGACTGGGCTTCTATCAGTTGTGCAATCTCTTTTTGTACCTTTAGGCTTAAGTCATTCTGTCTCCTGCGTTAAAATTTCACCGAGGGAAGTGGAAACTATCTTTTCTTTTCTTCTCGAATTATTTCTTCAGATTTATTTCGTTGCGGGATCCAAGCCTACGATGTCCCTGGGACGCGCCACCGGACTTTCACCCTCAAGGTGGATAGACGACCTGATAAGGTCGTAGAGAGCCGCTGGATGCAGTACGCTTCCAACCGGCCTACCTGGAAGTATTAGGGGAGGTCTATGTGCAGCAGTGGACGTCTTGTGGCTGATATGATGATGATAATACATAGGCTAGGCAACTGGATGCTGAGCGTTGTTTTGTGGGTGATTGTGTACAATCTTTTCCGATCTGTGTGTCCTGAATTCGTGAAAGTGTATGATAGTAAACGCACCCACAACGTGGGAGGACATCCTAGTGTAGAGCTAGGTTTTTTTTTACTTATTCGTCAATCGCGAGTTTTACCCGTGACTTGACAAATAAGTATTTTTTTTGTAGACAGTTTCGGGACGGTAAAATGATGAAAATAAAACACATAAAAATTTTATTTTTCAAATATATTTCAGTAATCAAAATATAATAATAGGCTTATACATTATTAGTTACAAATCGTATGTCGTGGCTAAATCGAAAACAATTTTTGGAGCGCCACACAACGTTCATACAATGCTTTATTTTACATGAAAAAACAAAAAAAAATTGATATCACAAAAATTTATTTAGCAGAAAAAAGAAAATATTTACACGCGAAAGTACATCCCCAATAGAGTATTACATTTTTTTTTTACATAAGAATTCAAGTGCATATTCACAATGTGAAAATCCCCCGCCTTTCTCGAATTTAAATTTAATTAAATTTAAATATAAATACAATAAATAAAAAACAAAAAGCCCTTACAAATCTAAGTGAATTTAATTTTTTAACATTTTAGTGCATTTTAAACACGTTTTTTTTTATTAAAAAAAACATTTTTTTTCGATAAAAATGATTGTATGAAATTTTTTTCGTTCTTCATTTATGTATAATAATTATTTTTCTTCAATATCAATATTATTATTTATTAACTATTATTATCTCCGGTTATATTTATAAAATAATACTTTCAACCTGTAGTTTTTTTAAAAATGCGTTTTTTAATAGTCAGTTGCACACTTGCGATTGGTCGCGACATTTTAGTCGCATTGGCATTGGGTGCGATTTTACTAAATAGATTACTTTATCTATCACTGGTAACCAAATATACAGGATTGCAATTATAAATATGCATATATTACAAAATACCGCGACTCAATCGCAAGACTGCATAAGTTACCCAGCTAAAATTATGTACATAAAGTCTCTCGGACTACATAATATGTCTTTTAAATCAGTTAGTTAGGCAAGCATCGACATTCTGAACCAGAATATTATCACAAACGAAAAATTTGAGTTCAACTAAAAGCTTACAGGAACTTGATAATATTTACAATGTTTCCATCCTTTGCACACGGGCGGAACTTGCGACTAAAAGTCGACTGATTTAGTCGCATTTTTTAAAGTTTTTTTTTAATTGTTACACCCATTTTTCGCCAGTTATGTTATAAGTCGCATGTTATACAAGTTACGCCGTGCGCAAAGGGGTACTTATGAGTTATAGTTATCACATACCAAAATAAAAAAAAAAAACGACTATGTATGTTAGTTTTATGAGCAAATGTATAATTTATATATCTACTGTTGGTCATTATTGATTTTTTTTTGCATCAAAAGCTAAAAGGAAGATAAAGAATTCGGAAAATTATATTTGAATTGGGGTCTGTACTGGGTGAAGATACATTTTTATGCTACTATTGGTACCAACAAGGCTTACGGCCTGTCTGTATCCTTGAGTTTCGTTCGAGTTTGCTAAACTTTTAAAGTAATCGAAACGAGACGGCGTTCGGCGCTTTGTATCCTTAGTATGAGTTTGCTTTACGTTGAACGAAAACAAAACAAGGGCGCGTTCGGCGCTCTGATTGGCCGGCGCAAATGAACAAACCAATCCGAGCCCCGAATGCACGCTAGTTACGCATAAAAACTCGTACTAAGCCCTCTATTAGGTTGGTTTATTCGAACCGGCCAATCAGAGCCAAACGTGAACCAAACGTTCTCGTTTTGTTTTCTAAGGATACTGATGGTAAGCGGATATCGTAGCCTTAATACACCTGCAACACCAGAGGTGTCACGAATGCGTTGCATACAATGTATACTTTTTTCAACGTGGAATTTTATGTCACTGGACGATTGATATATTATTTGAATTACACTTTAAAAAAGTGCCACGTCTTTTAACCGAAAAGGGGTAGGTAGACATGTAGGTAGATACTTATTAAACTAATACATCTTTTTTGATTGAGAGTCTTGTGCCAAACACAGGTCACTGTTATTTAGATGCTGACTTTAAAATAATGTTTTGTCTGACTCAAAACCAACATTTGCTCTATATTATTATTTTTTTTGGTTTTTGACCCCAAAAAAGAAAGAAAGGAAGAGTTCAATAAATATTTGTTTACATACAAATTAAAGTTTTAAGATTATATCTATGTATGTATATAGTACGAAATACGAACCTTTTTTTTGTTAAAATATTTTTTTTTCCGAGAACCTATTTTTTATTTTATTTTTACAATATTTGTAAACAAATTGATGTTAAACTGATAATCATCGAAAGTAGACAGAGTAAGTATTAATATAATATGGCTATGGATGGAATAATTTAATACTCAATACGAAATGTTGATACGACTGAAAATTTTGAAAAACACAATTATACTTTGCCCAATTTGAAATGAAATACTACATTTTAATATCGATATGACTAGTAAAAAGTTCCCATTTCGTACTCTCTTAGCTGCAATAGTTACGAAAAAATCACGAAAAACTTACGAAAAAAATTTGAAAAAACTTGGACGTATTTCGAAAATTAATCGAAAAATCGGCTGAGCATAGTTTTTATCTACATTTAGTTCTATCTAAATTAGTCTTATAATTATATTTTCTGTATATTTTGTAGCTGGAGCCCACTGCTGGACTGAGGAGCCTATTTATTTATTTTATAAGATAAAAATAAGTGTTGACATTGGTAAAAAATATTAGATTAGGGTCGGTTCATATCTGACGGAACATGCGTCGCGTATCATCGGTCGCGTAACGCCAGAACAGACAAATGTATAGAAAAACAATTGACCGTTCACACTCAACCGATGATACGTCATTGCGACCGATGATACGCTCGACGTATTTTGCGTCAGATATAAACCGACGCTTAGTGTGAATTTATGGTATTTTTTCTTGCATTTTTAAATAAATAGTTACTAAAATCTAAATATAATATTTTAATATGATATTAAAATGAAAATAAATGCAGTCATTATTTTTAAACTAAGGTTTAGATGGCTTAGCGTAGCGCCTATCTCCAGAAATGGGCCTCAGCTATGTATTTACGTTATGCATACAGTGTATACTTTGAAAGCGTTCTTTTCTATATATTTATTATATTGTACAGTAAAAACCGATGTCATATTTGAAAAAAAATCGCAAACCCGACAATTTAGTCGCGCGATTTTTGAGCAATCTCTTTAAAAGTAGCTGCCGAACTTACTACGCCGAAAAATACTGAAAGCAGATAAAACGTGCTTTACCAAAAAAATCGCAGCGATTTGTCGCATGCTTGCTACCACAGCGAGTCTAGGACAGCTTTCAAAATAGCTCTATTTAAATTTAAACTAAGACTAATCGTGCGACTAATTGCAGCGACAAATCGTCGGTTTGTTGGTAGAATTTCAAGTATGACAGCGACCGTATTAATATACTACCTAAGTATGTTTAAAAAATAAAAATATTTGCACGCCTTTAGATTTAAATCATAAGAAAATCGAAGATTTTTCGAAAATTACTCTCGCCCAACCCGAAAACCGAACTCGGGAATCCGCGATAGTCACATTTATGACGACTCGAGTTCTCGACCAATCAATAATTTTCTCATGAAATCTCTAAATAACGTGTCATTACACAATAATTAAATTAGATAAGTAACATTTATTTATTTATTTATTAAAAATCGTCATATCATCTGTTTATTCAAATTTATATCTTTTTTTTATAATATATACAAATACAATCACGTTGCTTCGTTTCAAAAAAACATTGTTTCGTTCCTTCCTTACTTATATTTTAATAATATAGCACACAATCAGAAATTTCTATACAGAGTTCCCACTTACAAATTAAAAAAAATAATAAAAAAACAACCAAAAATATAAAAAACTACAAAAAAAGTAAAAAAAAAATACCTTAAATCTGGCAACATTTCAACACATTTGACAGTTAAACTTGAGTGTTGCCATTGTAATAAATTTAAATTCCTACTAAGCTGCCGAGGCTTAAGAAAACTTAATGTATATCAACATGATTATACCATATTCCTTGATTTTCAATTGTAATACCTGTGTTATAAAGTTCATATTTCAATAATTAGTCCACTATTGAGTACATTTAGGGACTTTTTTTCATTGACGGAAAATAATATGATACCTGATGGTTAGATACGAGTCGGCAATGGACACCCGAAACACCAAAGGAGTTACAAGTGCGTTGCCGGCTTTACAAAAGTGTTAAAGTGTCTTACCGCCGCACTCAGAGTCATTCAATGGTTACTTAAAGGAATCCTTAGCAATTGTTTTAGGTGCAAAATCGTTACTAAAGAATAGTTAAAATAATTATTAAATATCTCTGAGTGTGACTGTTAAGTGTATTTCTTAATAAAATAACCCTCCTTCTGGCGCAGTCGGGTAAATATCGCAGCATTAGTTTTCTATAAAAATACCAGGGTAAGTAATATAATTTCAATAATAAAAAGATATTAATTTTAAATCATAACGAACTTGATTTTCTACTAAAAGTCCCAAATACATATTAATAGATATATTATGTCTTTTTTATGAAGACGGTGGGTCGCATTAAGAAACCTCTTACTTTTTTCAAGTCGGTTAATAACATAGTAATATGCTATAGTTATATTATGCAGCTAGTTCCGCGCTCTACAATAAAAGCAAATTATATTTTTGCCAGAATCAGGAATTGAACTTATTGTTTGTTTAAATTAAACACTGGGAGATTGTAGACATCTTGCTTATTTATTACTTAAAAATAAGTAATCTGGTATATTTAGGAATAATACAACTATTTTTTTACTGAATTTGACTATAATAAATTTAAAAAAAAATACTGGGTTCTATATTAAGATATACCACTGTCATGTGACTTGTGAAAAGAGGCTAGCCATCTACCCCGGTTCTAAGCAGGAGTAGGAACAGGGTGGTGTTTAGTCAGTAAGAGTTTTTTTTTGTTTTTTTTTTTTAATAAAACGTTGCCCCACATTAGGATTTTCTCCTGTGTCGTGGGTGCGTTTACAAACATACAAGTTCACATACACATCACGCCCAGACCCGGCACAACAATCTGTGGATCACACAAAGAGTTGCTCCGTGCGGGAATCGAACCCGCTATACGTTGCACGGCAGCCAGTTGCCCAGCCACCGCGCCAACCGTGCAGGCAAGAGTCTGACACTCCCTCACACCTCACCCAGGGCTCATTCGATGATTTTTCTTTTAAAAAAAAGATCTGCTACTTTGATCTTTAGCATTTAGTTATTAAATTCAATTCTGGACTCGGCCAAAAATATTTGATTTAAACATTCGACTTTCAATAAGTCCTTTCGAAACCGGTAAAAGAAATATACATGATGTTAATTATAAAACTTTTGCCATAATGCTGATTAAATTAGTACTTATTTTTAATCGACTTCAAAAAAGAAGCAAGGTTCTATGTATGTATGTTTGTACACGATTATCTCCTGATTGACTGAGCCGATTTTGATGCAGTTTTCAGAGAAGTGTTTGTTACACGAGCAAGGGTAGTTCTTCCGCGCGCGCCTCAAGAGCAGGGTTTAGTATATTAACCGACTTCAAAAATGGGAGTTTCGACTTCAAAAATCGGTATTTCTTGACGAAGTTTACTGAAAATTATATCACATGTAGATAAAAGGTAAAATGATTATAAAGAAAATTAATATCTACTATTTTATTCGGCTATGAATAACATAAATGAATTTAGCAGAAGAAAAACATCTAGAATTCTATCTATCTTTACGTTCAATGGGACATATAACTCTATTCTCGTTGAAATGTATAAGGGACATTTAGTAGGTAAAAGAAATGAACTGAAAATATTCAGACCGTTTGCAGTGGGAGCCCCGTCTCGCCTCAGCGGTAGGCGGCGTATCACCGCGCTAGTATCGCGAGGGGTATCAGCAGGACTACTAACGCTGGGTACAGTCGCACTGCTACACTGTTGTACTTGCTACTCTGCTCACACGTACCTGTGGAGATAGGGGTGATGATTAGATAAAGAGATATTAAAATGGTCTTAGTCAAATGAATAATTAAAATATAGTATATTTAAAACAACTATTTGAGTGAAGTGGCGCAGCTCGAGTATGCGATGTATCGATAGTACCCATCCATAGCACACATCTTTTCATAAAAAAAAAAACATATCTTAGCTGAGTCCGTTTCCACCAGTGCTAAGCTATGTCTATCAATGAATATGATTGGTAAAAGCCAAACGGATCTACAGCAATGGAGCATAGCATGTCTTATATGAAAAAGCACCTTTCAATAAAGACATGGATTTATTAAGTGACTTAGAATTCCGGTGAATAATATGAAATCGACTAAGTTTGCTTACTGAAAACAATTTTATTTATTTGTTTAATGAAACGGTATTTGAAATGGTCATCGAATTATTATTTACTACGCATAGCTGTCGCATTTACTGAACAAACTGACGAAACAACCATCACACTAAATGGAGTTAATTAAATAAAAAGATAGCAATAGTATAATAATGAGTAGCTTACCATTGAGCGTAAGGTTGTACGCCTTGTCGCCCGCCAGGCCGGGCAGCACGGCGCGGTCACACGACCGGGACACTCCAGACAGCGACAGGTACTGTACCGCCGTACCAGACGAGTCTGTGGACAGACACACAGTATAGACAGCAATACTTATTATTTGTGTGTGTGAGAGAGCCTTGCTTCGGCACGAATGGGCCGGATCAACCGGATTGATACCACGGCCTCATAGAAAACCGACGTGAAACAACGTTTACGTTGTGTTTCGTATTCGTGTTTGTATGAGTGAGGTTACCGGAGGCCCAATTACCCCCCTTCCCAATCTTCCTAATCCCCGATTCCCCAGCAACCCTTAAATTTCTAACACCCATTTGGGTGTCCATGGATGGCGGTGATTGCTTACCATCAGGTGATCCGACCCTCGTTTACCGGCTTACCCAATTGTTGCACGTTAGGATTTTTTATCCATGTTTATTCGCATGTAAACTTCGTATATGCGATGTAGGATTTATGACGTCATCCGTTGATTTGCTCGTCGATCGTCTATGTGCGACTTCTGTCATCTGTCACTTGTCGTGTGTCGTCACAAATCTGTGAGTAACTCACCATTAGCGATATAGTTGGTGTAGAGGAAGCAGAGGGCGTGAGGTCTGGAGGAGGGCCGCGCGGCGCCGGCCACTACCAGGCCCAGGTTGCCCTCGCGCCAACTGCCGTAGCATGTGTACACTGGAACGTTACAAAAGTGGAAATCAATATAAGATAAGGACAGAAAACCAGAAAGGAGCTAGAATCAAAGTCAAAGTCAACGTTTTTTAATGTGGCTATACCAATATAAGATAAGGACAGAAAACCAGAAAGGAGCTAGAATCAAAGTCAAAGTCAACGTGGAACGTTTATTGTGGATATACCAATATAAGATAAGGACAGAAAACCAGAAAGGAGCTAGAATCAAAGTCAAAGTCAACGTTTTTTAATGTGGCTATACCAATATAAGATAAGGACAGAAAACCAGAAAGGAGCTAGAATCAAAGTCAAAGTCAACATTTTTTATTGTGGCTATACCATCGTGGTTAGATTATAAACATTTCAAATCGATCTTGGCTCAAATATAGTAGTCATTCATTATTCAAATGACATTAGATGACGGGGTATGAAAATTAAAAATCTAATTAGTCCGTCAGTTAGATAATGATAAAATATCAGACACGTATTTTTTTATTTTGTCATATAAATAAATGTATCGTCCGAAACTATTTAATTCTGTAAGAAAAGAAAAAGTACGTGTCTAATGTTTTAACATATTAAAACAAAATTTAGGAAATAATTACCCTATTTTGTCAAATTTATTTATTATGTATTCTATCCGAACCGATACGACCTTCAAAGCTTCAAGAAACAGCGCATTCCTTTTAAAAGGTCGGCAACGCGCTTGTGACTCCTCGGATATTGCCGGTGTCCATGGGCGGCGTTTATTGCTTACCATCAGGAGACCCGTCACGTTTGCCCCCTATTCCGATCCAAGACAATAATTCATGTCCCTGAGACGCGGCGGACTTCAGTGTTCCGGTGTTTTCATGGTTGTATCTACTGTAGACCCTGGCTTACAGGAGTTGCTGCGGTATGGGAGGATGTGGCGGGCTTGTTCCCTATTCTTTAACCCGCCACTGGTGACGTGTATTTGTCTTACATAGTCAGTGACCTGGTCCCCTGCACCGTGATTTTGTGGTTTATGTATTATTTTTTTATTATTATTCGATTTTTTTAGATAGATATTTTGAATTAGAAACGATATAAAATAGGACATTGACATTGGAAGGATACAAAATGACATAAATATAAAAATAGAAAATAAAAGAGATAAAATGGCATAGAAAAGACATAAAAATAAAACGCGGGGTGGACTAATGGTAGAGGGCGTGTAGTAAGGCAGCTACTGGAACCCTGGCTTACAGGAGTTGCTGCGGTATGGGAGGTTGCGGCGGGCTTGTTCCCTATTCCTTGAAAGAATATGCTAGTGTATGATAGACCAGTGTTGGCAGACCGTACCGGCGCTGGTACAGGCGGACTGGAAGACGATGGTGTCCTGCGCGGCCCCGCAGCCGACGCTGGCGCTGTCGTAGTGCCCCATCACGCACTCCACCGGCTTCTAAACTACCTAGACTGTAGTGTTACAGTACGTACCGGTGCTAGTACAGGCGGACTGGAAGACGATGGTGTCCTGCGCGGCCCCGCAGCCGACGCTGGCGCTGTCGTAGTGCCCCATCACGCACTCCACCGGCTTCTAAACTACCTAGACTGTAGTGTTACAGTACGTACCGGCGCTGGTACAGGCGGACTGGAAGACGATGGTGTCCTGCGCGGCCCCGCAGCCGACGCTGGCGCTGTCGTACTGCCCCATCACGCACTCCACCGGCTTCTAAACTACCTAGACTGTAGTGTTACAGTACGTACCGGTGCTAGTACAGGCGGACTGGAAGACGATGGTGTCCTGCGCGGCGCCGCAGCCGACGCTGGCGCTGTCGTACTGCCCCATCACGCACTCCACCGGCTTCTAAACTACCTAGACTGTAGTGTTACAGTACGTACCGGTGCTAGTACAGGCGGACTGGAAGACGATGGTGTCCTGCGCGGCGCCGCAGCCGACGCTGGCGCTGTCGTACTGCCCCATCACGCACTCCACCGGCTTCTAAACTACCTAGACTGTAGTGTTACAGTACGTACCGGTGCTAGTACAGGCGGACTGGAAGACGATGGTGTCCTGCGCGGCGCCGCAGCCGACGCTGGCGCTGTCGTACTGCCCCATCACGCACTCCACCGGCTTCTAAACTACCTAGACTGTAGTGTTACAGTACGTACCGGTGCTAGTACAGGCGGACTGGAAGACGATGGTGTCCTGCGCGGCCCCGCAGCCGACGCTGGCGCTGTCGTAGTGCCCCATCACGCACTCCACCGGCTTCTAAACTACCTAGACTGTAGTGTTACAGTACGTACCGGCGCTGGTACAGGCGGACTGGAAGACGATGGTGTCCTGCGCGGCCCCGCAGCCGACGCTGGCGCTGTCGTAGTGCCCCATCACGCACTCCACCGGCTTCTAAACTACCTAGACTGTAGTGTTACAGTACGTACCGGTGCTAGTACAGGCGGACTGGAAGACGATGGTGTCCTGCGCGGCGCCGCAGCCGACGCTGGCGCTGTCGTACTGCCCCATCACGCACTCCACCGGCTTCTAAACTACCTAGACTGTAGTGTTACAGTACGTACCGGTGCTAGTACAGGCGGACTGGAAGACGATGGTGTCCTGCGCGGCGCCGCAGCCGACGCTGGCGCTGTCGTACTGCCCCATCACGCACTCCACCGGCTTCTAAACTACCTAGACTGTAGTGTTACAGTACGTACCGGTGCTAGTACAGGCGGACTGGAAGACGATGGTGTCCTGCGCGGCGCCGCAGCCGACGCTGGCGCTGTCGTACTGCCCCATCACGCACTCCACCGGCTTCTAAACTACCTAGACTGTAGTGTTACAGTACGTACCGGTGCTAGTACAGGCGGACTGGAAGACGATGGTGTCCTGCGCGGCGCCGCAGCCGACGCTGGCGCTGTCGTACTGCCCCATCACGCACTCCACCGGCTTCTAAACTACCTAGACTGTAGTGTTACAGTACGTACCGGTGCTAGTACAGGCGGACTGGAAGACGATGGTGTCCTGCGCGGCCCCGCAGCCGACGCTGGCGCTGTCGTAGTGCCCCATCACGCACTCCACCGGCTTCTAAACTACCTAGACTGTAGTGTTACAGTACGTACCGGCGCTGGTACAGGCGGACTGGAAGACGATGGTGTCCTGCGCGGCGCCGCAGCCGACGCTGGCGCTGTCGTACTGCCCCATCACGCACTCCACCGGCTTCTAAACTACCTAGACTGTAGTGTTACAGTACGTACCGGTGCTAGTACAGGCGGACTGGAAGACGATGGTGTCCTGCGCGGCGCCGCAGCCGACGCTGGCGCTGTCGTACTGCCCCATCACGCACTCCACCGGCTTCTAAACTACCTAGACTGTAGTGTTACAGTACGTACCGGTGCTAGTACAGGCGGACTGGAAGACGATGGTGTCCTGCGCGGCGCCGCAGCCGACGCTGGCGCTGTCGTACTGCCCCATCACGCACTCCACCGGCTTCTAAACTACCTAGACTGTAGTGTTACAGTACGTACCGGTGCTAGTACAGGCGGACTGGAAGACGATGGTGTCCTGCGCGGCGCCGCAGCCGACGCTGGCGCTGTCGTACTGCCCCATCACGCACTCCACCGGCTTCTAAACTACCTAGACTGTAGTGTTACAGTACGTACCGGTGCTAGTACAGGCGGACTGGAAGACGATGGTGTCCTGCGCGGCGCCGCAGCCGACGCTGGCGCTGTCGTACTGCCCCATCACGCACTCCACCGGCTTCTAAACTACCTAGACTGTAGTGTTACAGTACGTACCGGTGCTAGTACAGGCGGACTGGAAGACGATGGTGTCCTGCGCGGCGCCGCAGCCGACGCTGGCGCTGTCGTACTGCCCCATCACGCACTCCACCGGCTTCTAAACTACCTAGACTGTAGTGTTACAGTACGTACCGGTGCTAGTACAGGCGGACTGGAAGACGATGGTGTCCTGCGCGGCGCCGCAGCCGACGCTGGCGCTGTCGTACTGCCCCATCACGCACTCCACCGGCTTCTAAACTACCTAGACTGTAGTGTTACAGTACGTACCGGTGCTAGTACAGGCGGACTGGAAGACGATGGTGTCCTGCGCGGCCCCGCAGCCGACGCTGGCGCTGTCGTAGTGCCCCATCACGCACTCCACCGGCTTCTAAACTACCTAGACTGTAGTGTTACAGTACGTACCGGTGCTAGTACAGGCGGACTGGAAGACGATGGTGTCCTGCGCGGCGCCGCAGCCGACGCTGGCGCTGTCGTACTGCCCCATCACGCACTCCACCGGCTTCTAAACTACCTAGACTGTAGTGTTACAGTACGTACCGGTGCTAGTACAGGCGGACTGGAAGACGATGGTGTCCTGCGCGGCGCCGCAGCCGACGCTGGCGCTGTCGTACTGCCCCATCACGCACTCCACCGGCTTCTAAACTACCTAGACTGTAGTGTTACAGTACGTACCGGCGCTGGTACAGGCGGACTGGAAGACGATGGTGTCCTGCGCGGCCCCGCAGCCGACGCTGGCGCTGTCGTAGTGCCCCATCACGCACTCCACCGGCTTCTAAACTACCTAGACTGTAGTGTTACAGTACGTACCGGTGCTAGTACAGGCGGACTGGAAGACGATGGTGTCCTGCGCGGCCCCGCAGCCGACGCTGGCGCTGTCGTAGTGCCCCATCACGCACTCCACCGGCTTCTAAACTACCTAGACTGTAGTGTTACAGTACGTACCGGTGCTAGTACAGGCGGACTGGAAGACGATGGTGTCCTGCGCGGCGCCGCAGCCGACGCTGGCGCTGTCGTACTGCCCCATCACGCACTCCACCGGCTTCTAAACTACCTAGACTGTAGTGTTACAGTACGTACCGGTGCTAGTACAGGCGGACTGGAAGACGATGGTGTCCTGCGCGGCGCCGCAGCCGACGCTGGCGCTGTCGTACTGCCCCATCACGCACTCCACCGGCTTCTAAACTACCTAGACTGTAGTGTTACAGTACGTACCGGTGCTAGTACAGGCGGACTGGAAGACGATGGTGTCCTGCGCGGCGCCGCAGCCGACGCTGGCGCTGTCGTACTGCCCCATCACGCACTCCACCGGCTTCTAAACTACCTAGACTGTAGTGTTACAGTACGTACCGGCGCTGGTACAGGCGGACTGGAAGACGATGGTGTCCTGCGCGGCCCCGCAGCCGACGCTGGCGCTGTCGTAGTGCCCCATCACGCACTCCACCGGCTTCTAAACTACCTAGACTGTAGTGTTACAGTACGTACCGGTGCTAGTACAGGCGGACTGGAAGACGATGGTGTCCTGCGCGGCGCCGCAGCCGACGCTGGCGCTGTCGTACTGCCCCATCACGCACTCCACCGGCTTCTAAACTACCTAGACTGTAGTGTTACAGTACGTACCGGTGCTAGTACAGGCGGACTGGAAGACGATGGTGTCCTGCGCGGCGCCGCAGCCGACGCTGGCGCTGTCGTACTGCCCCATCACGCACTCCACCGGCTTCTAAACTACCTAGACTGTAGTGTTACAGTACGTACCGGTGCTAGTACAGGCGGACTGGAAGACGATGGTGTCCTGCGCGGCGCCGCAGCCGACGCTGGCGCTGTCGTACTGCCCCATCACGCACTCCACCGGCTTCTAAACTACCTAGACTGTAGTGTTACAGTACGTACCGGTGCTAGTACAGGCGGACTGGAAGACGATGGTGTCCTGCGCGGCGCCGCAGCCGACGCTGGCGCTGTCGTACTGCCCCATCACGCACTCCACCGGCTTCTAAACTACCTAGACTGTAGTGTTACAGTACGTACCGGTGCTAGTACAGGCGGACTGGAAGACGATGGTGTCCTGCGCGGCGCCGCAGCCGACGCTGGCGCTGTCGTACTGCCCCATCACGCACTCCACCGGCTTCTAAACTACCTAGACTGTAGTGTTACAGTACGTACCGGCGCTGGTACAGGCGGACTGGAAGACGATGGTGTCCTGCGCGGCCCCGCAGCCGACGCTGGCGCTGTCGTAGTGCCCCATCACGCACTCCACCGGCTTCTAAACTACCTAGACTGTAGTGTTACAGTACGTACCGGTGCTAGTACAGGCGGACTGGAAGACGATGGTGTCCTGCGCGGCGCCGCAGCCGACGCTGGCGCTGTCGTACTGCCCCATCACGCACTCCACCGGCTTCTAAACTACCTAGACTGTAGTGTTACAGTACGTACCGGTGCTAGTACAGGCGGACTGGAAGACGATGGTGTCCTGCGCGGCGCCGCAGCCGACGCTGGCGCTGTCGTACTGCCCCATCACGCACTCCACCGGCTTCTAAACTACCTAGACTGTAGTGTTACAGTACGTACCGGTGCTAGTACAGGCGGACTGGAAGACGATGGTGTCCTGCGCGGCGCCGCAGCCGACGCTGGCGCTGTCGTAGTGCCCCATCACGCACTCCACCGGCTTCTAAACTACCTAGACTGTAGTGTTACAGTACGTACCGGCGCTGGTACAGGCGGACTGGAAGACGATGGTGTCCTGCGCGGCCCCGCAGCCGACGCTGGCGCTGTCGTAGTGCCCCATCACGCACTCCACCGGCTTCTAAACTACCTAGACTGTAGTGTTACAGTACGTACCGGCGCTGGTACAGGCGGACTGGAAGACGATGGTGTCCTGCGCGGCCCCGCAGCCGACGCTGGCGCTGTCGTAGTGCCCCATCACGCACTCCACCGGCTTCTCCGCCACCTCCTCGCCCGTGGCCTCGTCTGGGAACGAAATAAATATGGTTTTATACTATTGAGTGATTTATACGAAATGTATACAATGTGATAGGGGTGAGACTTCTAACCCATTAAGGCTGAGTACTACATCTAATTGTATCGACAACAATAATAATTAGGGGGAGGAAAACAAAAATTTTTAGGGGGAGGGGGTTGAACCCCCCCATAAAAATTATGGCTATTTTAATATTTTTTTTACTTTATGTGATATCAAAGGTTGTATGCGTCGTAGAAACAAAAGAAAAACAACAAACGATAGCTAATAACCTTGGCTAACTAATTCATTACTTTTTTTATATGTTTGATAATGTATTGATGAAAAAAAAAATCATTTCTGAATATTTTTACCGAAAAAAATCGCTATTTTTCAATATTTTCAATTGGGGTTTCAACCCCCCATATTATGTTTTTTGTCGATAAAATTAGATGTAGTACTCAGCCTTAACGGGTTAGAAGTCTCACCCCTATCACATTGTATATTATTTATTGAGTAAATAAGAGGAGGAAGAACTACCATCTTGATTATGATTTGATGGTATTGATTATATAGTAGTTCATAATTTTACTGTACGGTTGGCGCGGTGGCTAGTTATACCGGGTGCCGTTCAATGTGTTCGATTCCCACTCGGAGCAACTCTGTGATCCGGAGTTACTCTTTGCGTTATCCACAATTAATTGTTTTTTTTGGGTCTGAGTATCATGTGTATGTTAACTTGTATGTTTATAAATTCATCCACAACACAAAGGACAATGTTCAAAGTTTTGGTTTAATTTGAGTTGCTCCGAGCGGAAATCGAACCCGCTACACGTTGCTCGGCAGCCGGCCAACTCCCGCACCAACCGTGCAATTATTTTAATACCATATGGTCTACTTTAATACCAAGTGAAATCTCACCAATAGTAAGTTGTTGCCGCCTTCTCCGTCGGTCGGCGAGTGAGTCCACGACCGTGTAGCGGCCCAGCATTGGACAACGCATCGGGTATAGCGACGTCGCTGGAAAGAATAAAATAGCTCGTATAAAGATAATGTTATAAATTATAATAGCTCTCGTGTAATAGAGAAAACGCATTTTCCGTCTGTTGCGCTGCTTTTCCACCAGAGATGTGCTGTGCTACGTTGCTGTGGATGCGTTTGGCTTCCACCAATCATATTCATTGGTACACATAGCTTAGCACTGGTGGAAACGGACTCAGTTAAGCTATGTTTTTATAAATAAAGATTACTAGGGTCACCCCTATGACCCTGGTAATCTTTATTTTAACTTTTTTCAACTAGTTTCATACATTTTCGGTTATAAGAGCTATTGTCATCAGTGCTGGATCGGCTTGACTGGATTTTTGTAATTTGGAATAGAACATATACTTATTATCCTGAGAATGTGGGCGAAGTCGCTGGCAGAAGCTAGTAAATACTTACACAGGAGCGTGACATGCGGCGCGCTATGCCCGGTGGAGCAGGCGTGGTGGGGCGCGTCGTGGAGGGTAGTACAAGTAGTATATACTTACACAGGAGCGTGACATGCGGCGCGCTATGCCCGGTGGAGCAGGCGTGGTGGGGCGCGTCGTGGAGGGTAGTACAAGTAGTATATACTTACACAGGAGCGTGACATGCGGCGCGCTATGCCCGGTGGAGCAGGCGTGGTGGGGCGCGTCGTGGAGGGTAGTACAAGTAGTATATACTTACACAGGAGCGTGACATGCGGCGCGCTATGCCCGGTGGAGCAGGCGTGGTGGGGCGCGTCGTGGAGGGTAG
Organism: Spodoptera frugiperda; assembly: GCF_023101765.2. Classification (NCBI taxonomy): domain Eukaryota; kingdom Metazoa; phylum Arthropoda; class Insecta; order Lepidoptera; family Noctuidae; genus Spodoptera; species Spodoptera frugiperda. The sequence goes on along the minus strand of NC_064232.1, from coordinate 2,065,578 downwards.
TACAAGTAGTATATACTTACACAGGAGCGTGACATGCGGCGCGCTATGCCCGGTGGAGCAGGCGTGGTGGGGCGCGTCGTGGAGGGTAGTACAAGTAGTATATACTTACACAGGAGCGTGACATGCGGCGCGCTATGCCCGGTGGAGCAGGCGTGGTGGGGCGCGTCGTGGAGGGTAGTACAAGTAGTATATACTTACACAGGAGCGTGACATGCGGCGCGCTATGCCCGGTGGAGCAGGCGTGGTGGGGCGCGTCGTGGAGGGTAGTACAAGTAGTATATACTTACACAGGAGCGTGACATGCGGCGCGCTATGCCCGGTGGAGCAGGCGTGGTGGGGCGCGTCGTGGAGGGTAGTACAAGTAGTATATACTTACACAGGAGCGTGACATGCGGCGCGCTATGCCCGGTGGAGCAGGCGTGGTGGGGCGCGTCGTGGAGGGTAGTACAAGTAGTATATACTTACACAGGAGCGTGACATGCGGCGCGCTATGCCCGGTGGAGCAGGCGTGGTGGGGCGCGTCGTGGAGGGTAGTACAAGTAGTATATACTTACACAGGAGCGTGACATGCGGCGCGCTATGCCCGGTGGAGCAGGCGTGGTGGGGCGCGTCGTGGAGGGTAGTACAAGTAGTATATACTTACACAGGAGCGTGACATGCGGCGCGCTATGCCCGGTGGAGCAGGCGTGGTGGGGCGCGTCGTGGAGGGTAGTACAAGTAGTATATACTTACACAGGAGCGTGACATGCGGCGCGCTATGCCCGGTGGAGCAGGCGTGGTGGGGCGCGTCGTGGAGGGTAGTACAAGTAGTATATACTTACACAGGAGCGTGACATGCGGCGCGCTATGCCCGGTGGAGCAGGCGTGGTGGGGCGCGTCGTGGAGGGCGGCTCCCAGCTGCAGCTCCAGTACTCCGCCGCCGCGCCGCCATACTGACACACACACGTGGCCCGACTCGCTACGACACGGAAATATGTAACGTTCATTATAAATATTACATAATTAAGTCCTTTACGGCTTCAAGGTGTCTTGTCTTATACGGCATATGTGCATCGTTGGCAAAAGATTTGCCTTCATCACTTTTCTAAACACTTATAAAACAGCTGAAGAGTTGAAATAAAACGCTTTGACTTTAACAACTTGTGCAAAAATTTTCAGTGCGAGAGAGCCATGCTTCGGCACGAATGGGCCGGCTCGACCGGAGTGACATCACGGCAGAGCAGAAAACCGAAGTGAAACAACGCTTGCGTTATGTTTCGTTGTATAAGTGAGGTTACCGGAGGCCCAAATACACCCTTTTCCCAATCTTCCCAATCCCCGATTCCCCAACAACCCTTAAATTCCTAACCCCGAAAAGGCCGCAACGCACTTGTATCGCCTCTGGTGTTCCATGGGCGGCGGCGATTGCTTACCATCAAGTAATCCGTTTGCTCGTTTATACCATAAAAAAAAGCATTTTTAAAACGAAATCACTAGTACAAACTAATATGTATCGATTATATTATATTATAATGTTAGCACATATGTTTAGATTTTAAGAAATAATTTTGTATTTTAGTGTGCACTTTGTTAAATGAATAAATGATTATTATGATTATATTTGTGCTTACCATCCTCGAGTGAGATGGGCGACCAGCTTGACAAACTGCTTGTCTTTCTGTTCCAGGATGGAGTGGCACACCAGCCGCTTCTCCTCGAACGAACCATCTTCGTTCATTATCTGAAAGGGGACATACACAAGTCATATTAAAAAAAGTTCTTTTACATAGGAGAGATGTTTCGACACTCATCATTTGTGGGAGAGCCATGCTTCGGCACGAATGGGCCGGCTCGACCGGAGTGATACCACGGCCTCACAGAAAACAGACGTGAAACCACGCTTGCGTTGTGTTTCGTTGTGTGAGTGAGGTTACCGGAGGCCCAATTCCCCCCTTCCCAATCTTCCCCATCCCCATTCCCGAACAACAACCCTTAAATTCCTAACTCCTAAAAAGCCGGTAACGCTCTTGTAAAGCCTCTGGTGTTTCAAGTGTCCATGGGCGGCGGCGATTGCTTACCATCAGGTAATACGTCTGCTCGATTACCGGCATGTCTCATAAAAAAAAACTCATGGTCCGGCTTAACCGGAGTGAGGGTGGTTTTATTTATTTATTTATATTGAACAATGTACAGACTTATATGACAAGTACGTTACCCTGTTAGGGCGTAGCAATTTTATTACAGTAGGTAATATTATTCAATAAGCTTAGGTATTTTCCACCAGAGATGTGCTATGCTATGTTGCTGTGGATGCGTTTGGCTTCCACCAATCATATTCATTGAAATTATAGGTTATACAAATAATCGTTCATTAGAAAGTTACCTAACGCCACCTATAGGATTATTGTAGATTGTATTCGTTCAATAATGTTATGGTCTTATGGCTGATTACTACAGACACATGTTAGTTGTCGGGGGGCGCCAACTTACTTTAAAATATTCGTGTCCGAATATTCAAGTCAGCGCTGACTTCAAGCCACTTTACTGACTTCAAATCAGTTTACACAGGGTTTTTTTTGGGTCAACACTGACTTGCCTCCAATACGGTAGTTCACTACTAGTCAAATTCAATACTTTTATCGAAATGTCAAAAACGTTACTTTTCTATGAATTTTGTAGGAGATCGCAACTTATGACGTCATATTTTATTTGCGTCAAATAGCATACTCACTTCGCTAAAATTATCTAGAAAAACTAAAAAAATAAGTAAATCGTCAAATAATGAATGAAGGTACGATTATTTGGGATATTTTATTATATTGAAATGTCAAAATAATTTATTTTTGACCTAGTAAACTACCCTATTTGTAGTCAGTTACTGACCATGTTATCTGTGTTATGTTCCTAATATGTATATTTCTGAACGAAATAAAAACGAAGTCAGTAATATTCATTGGTACACATAGCTGAACACTAGTGTGTTAACACTAAGTGGAAACGGAGTCAGCTAAGCTATATTTTTTATATGAAAATATAGACAAATTAGATAAATCGCATACTCGAGCTACGCATTACTCGCACAGCTACATAGCTTAGCATCAGTGGAAATGGTCACATATTTTCACAGCTTAGCCATTACATATTAGTAACATAGCTTTTTTTTAAGGGGAGAAAATCATCCAATGTCGCCACCCGCCTTGTGCGAGGCGAGATGGAGTGTCAGACTCTTACTGACTAAAAACCATCCCGTTCCGATTCCTGCTTTTCTGAGTTGGAGCCCCGGTAAACCCGCTAGGTAGTCCGCAGCTCCGGAATTGTAGCATACTATGCACATTTCTGGTGGAAAAATACCCTGATGTCCAGTAGAGGAGGTTTATAATCTGGTGATGTTGATGTTGTTACCTTGAGCGTGGCGTTTTTGGTGGTGAAATGGTACTGGTGCGTGTGGTCGAGGCTGAACCACTTGTGGTGCTCCACCACCCAGCTGGGGAAGTGGCAGCGGTTGTGCTCGTCGTCGACTGCAAGTTTACATAATTTATTGATAGTTAATATCATAATTTTTATTTGTTCACTCTACAAAGAGTGCGTGTAAAATTTTACACTGACTTTAATATTGATTATGATTTAAGATATTAGCTTCCTATTTGTATGATGAATGGTACTATCTCAACGAATCTAAATATATCAACCGCACAGCCCAAACCACTGGACGGATCGGGCTGAGACCTAGCATAAATAAAGCTAATATGACGTAGGCATCCGCTAAGAAAGGATTTTGAACTTTGTCAATTTTAAACCGATTCCATTAATACTTCTTATCGCTCTGGAAGATGTAATGTGGGCAGACCTCCCACTAGGTGGACCGACGACATCGTCAGAGTGGCGGGGAGTCAGTGGATACAGGTGGCGGCTTGTCGTTCTACGCGGAGGACTAAGGGGGAGGCCTTTGTGGCCTGTGGACGTCTAATGGCTGATGATGATGATGAACGCGAGCGAACTCGCGGGCAAAAGCTAGTCTAATAATATATAAATACATAATACCATAGGCGTAGCCAGGAGGGGTTTGGGGGTTCAACACCCCCCCCCCCAAATGCGTACCTAGACATTACAGAGCGTTATTTTTCTAGTTAGCATAGTACATTCCCTGTTTGGTAAAGGTCTCATTATATTAAATTGATATTACATTACATATGACATAATTATGAAGTGAACCCCTCCCGAAACTAAAACCTGGGGCCTTAGTCTGCTATTACAATAGTGTCAGAATGGTCGATCACTGAGCAGTGCGAGAGGGACGGAGCTATGCAACCTACATAGCTCCGCCCCTCACTGAGCAGTGCGAGAGGGACGCAGCTATACAACCTACATAGCTCCGTCGCTCTCGCACTGCTCAGTGATCGACCATTCTGACACAATTGTAATAGCAGACTAAGGCCCCTGGCCACGCCTATGCATGATACATACTGTTAGTGAGCTTCATGGTGCGGCTGCCGTCGACGGAGGAGGTGAGTCCGTTGCAGGTGGCGTCGCCCGACTGTGCTATGGTGTACGTCACCGTCTTGTCCGCGTGCTGCCCCTTGTACACGAAACACCTGGAGTGGGGGGAGGGGGGAATGGTATTTAATACTCATATACATTGACGTGTAAAAGTGTTATTTTATGACCTATTTACAGAAATAAATATCATTTATCATTTATCATTATCATTTACTCAATACCCAATTCTTTATTAATAATAAAGTTTTTTTTTAAGGGGGCGAAAATCATCCAATGGCTTTTCCCTTCCTGGGCGAGGCGAGAGGGAGTGTCAGTCTCTTACTGATTAAAAACCACCCCGTTTCTACTCCTGCTTGTCGACCCGTAGTCCGCAGCTCCGGAGACATGTAAGGCTTAGGTGGTAAACTTAACTATGACACAATGTGTGTAATTTGGTAGAGGTTTTTACTAATTTACTAAATTTACTACCGGCTGGTCGTGTTGAGGAAACTAGAGGGAACCATCAGGAGCGTGGGACGGCTGTAAGTGAGGAAGAGCCATGCTTCAGTACGAATGGGCCGGCTCGACCGTAGTACCACGGCCTCACCGAAAACCGACGTGAAACAACGGTTGCGTTGTTTGAGTGAGGTTACCGGAGGTCTTATTACCCCTCCTAAACTTCCCACTACAAATTCAAATTCAAATTCATTTATTTTTGCGAATATGGGTACATACATATAGATCTTATATTATTTAACAAAAGGAGCATTGACCATATCCTACCATAAGGCTTGCAAAATTAGATACAGAAGAAATAGATAGAGGCAGATATACAAAGCAATTTTGGATAGAAACTACGGTATTATGTTATAATTTATCTTCTAAAAATTCTCTTACGCTATAATACGCCTTTGACAATAACAATGTTTTAACTTTCCTCTTAAACATGATCTGTGGGGTTTCGAGAACTGATCTTGGCAGATGGTTATAGACCCGAGGTGCCATGCAAAAAATACTTTTATTGAGTCGCGCTGTTTTATTTTGTGGTATACCTATATAACAGTTATGTCTTTTACTTTTTAACTTGCTAAAGTAGTGCATGTTTTTCCTTACAAACATTACAACTTCAAGTAGGTATATACACATCGCTATTGATTTAAATGAGTGCACTAAAGAACATACCTGTACATATCTTCGTCGGTGGAGATGGAGTTTCTCCTCTGCACTTGTGAGATGAGCCCCACCAGGTAGCGCGTGGAGCCTTCCTTCCATGTAGCCAAGCAGATCAACTCCTCGACTGCAAGTATGACACGTCAAATTAAACTTATTTTCGTTTATATGTTACTTTATTTCATTATATATTTATTCAATTATATAATTATTAGCATAAAAATTTAATTTCTAATCATAATAATCGAATACCTTTAAACGAGCAATTCTTGTATTATATTATATACATATAATATATAGAATCAAGATCTCGAAAACGGCTCCAACGATTTTCTTGAAAGTTATAGATTACGGGTTTTTTTGGGGTCAAAAAATCCATTTATTTAGGTTCCAGGTCCAAGAAAAGCTCGGTTCCTAAGATACAGGCAATAAGTTAATAATAAATTTTCTTCATAACCGACGACTATTTAGTTTATATTAAGTCCTATTAAATGCAATCTAGGATAAGTTAGCCCTCAAATTTGCAACGCCTGAAAAAGGCAGTTAAGATGTACTTAACATTTAAATTAAGACCTGTATGTAATACCTACCTTAACGTGCAAATAAATATTTTGAGTTTGAGTTTGAGTTTGACTAACGCCATCTATTGATGAAATGACCCAATATGCAATTCATACTATACAATGTGATAGGGGTGGGACTTCTAACCCGTTAAGACTGAGTACTACATCTAATTTTATCGATAAACAAAATAATATGGGGTTTGAACCCCTAATTGAAAATATTGCAAAATAGTGATTTTTTCGGTAAGAATAATTCACAAATGATTTTTTCTCACCAAAACATTATCAAACATATGAAAAAAGTAATGAATTAGTTAGCCAAGGTTATTAGCTAACGTTTGTCGTCTTTTTTTTGTTTCTATCGCATACAACCTTTGATATCAAAAAAAGTAAAAAAAATATTAAAATAGCCATAATTTTTAGGGGAGGGGATTCGACCACCCAGGACTTTTGTCGATAAAATTAGATGTAGTATTCAGCCTTAACGGGTTAGAAGTCTCGCCCTTATCACATTGTATAAATATAATTTTCAAAAATCGCTACGGAGCGAAGCTCGGTCAATCAGGTACTTAATAATAACTTGTACAAGTGTGACATAAAACACATAGTAATTGCTAGAATCTAGCTTTTTGAAAGAAATTAAATTCAACTTATGTGAACTCAAATGATAACTCAACTCAAACAGCGATGCGGACGAGTACTTCGACGCCTAACGAGAATTTTATTTTATTATTTCTTTATTTTAATTTTAAGTTAGTTTTTATTCCTTTTTTTAGGTATTTTTAAGTTGTAAATAATGTGTAAGTAGTCATAATAATTTACTTCGAATATACGAACAATAAATTACTCAAATGATTCTGATTAGATTTTGGACTGGGTTGTGAGATACTACTTAATATTTCTACATAATTTTCAAGTTTATTGGCATTTAAGGTAGTAAGGTATTCTCTTTTCTTTATTGAATTTCATATACGGAGCAAATGGTTATTTAATTATTCTATTTTAAAAATAGGATCCAACCATTAGCGGGAACATGGTCCAAGCTATCGCTTGTTAAGATAACAGAGACAGATATCTCTTGATCCATCCGCCCAACGCCAGCCTCCTAAGGTGGTTGTCGAGGCTGTTGGGTATTAATCCGTTGGCCGACACGACTATCGGCACAACGATAGCCGAATCCACATCTTTACTAATATTATAAAGCTGAAGAGTTTGTTTGTTTAATTGTTTGTTTGTTTGTTTGAACGCGCTAATCTCCGGAACTACTGGTCCGAATTGAATAATTCTTTTTGTGTTGGATAGTGCATTTATCGAGGAAGGCTATAAAACATTACGCTATGACCAATAGGAGCCGAGCAGAGCTGGTGAAACCGCGCGGAAGTAGCTAGTTCCCCATATAGACAACCTCGTGAGCCAAGTCAAGATATTTTATTTGTTTATCTTTCTCAGCTTTCACGAGGTTGTCGTCATGAGGGATGGTGATATCGATTATCATAATTCTGCTATTATTATTATGTATTTTGGTGGTTAACAGATACATACCATTGCTCTCCGTGCCTGGTACATCAGGGCAGGCCATGTAGCGCAGTAGCAGTCGCGAGTCGTCGGTGCACGATTCCGCGCGAGACGGCGGGTTCGCGCAGTCGCCTGACCCACTGTAAGTTAGATAATATTATATTATTATGGGCTATACTAACAAAGATAGAGGTTTTAGGGAACAGCGAGTAAAGTTCCCTAAGAAAAGGAGGATCCTCCGTCCAGGGGTCTTAGTCTGCTATTACAATTGTGTCAGAATGGTCGATCACTGAGCAGTGCGAGAGGGACGGAGCTATGTAGGTTGTATAGCTCCATCCCTCTCGCACTGCTCAGTGATCGACCATTCTGACACAATTGTAATAGCAGACTAAGGTCCCAGGCGAGGTGATCAGCCTGGCGGGCTTTCTGCCCAACTGTTGTTCGTTGGGATTTTCTATCCGTTTTAATTCGCATGTAAACTTCATAATTATGTGCGATGCAGGATATTTGTGACGTCATCCTCATCATAGATTTGCATGTTATACATATAGATCCTTGGTTTCACTGCTAAATCGTCAGTAGTATCGGTGGGTAGAGGGTTGGACTATATAGGCTTGTCCTGAATTGGAGTTTGCCATAAATCTGGAGTTTGACTGATGACATGAAGATCGTAGTTTAAAAGGTTCAGATTATCCGATGATATCTGATTTCTACGTTGATGTCTGATTTCTGATAGGGCTCTTATGAGACCCGCGGGAAGAATACAGGTTGTTTAAGGATACTTTTCCACGGATTCACCGAAGCTATGTTTTTATATGGAATGATGCGTGCTATGGATGGCTTCCCTACTATCGATACATCGCATACATGTTACTCGCACAGCTACATAGCTTAGTGGAAACAGTCACATAGTTTTATAACTTAGCTATTACACCTTCGTAGCATAGCTACATAACACATCTCTGGTGAAAAAGCAGCCTAACACCCGCGGGAAGAATAGAGGTGGTTTAACTGCCGTGTAGATTAGAGGTGGTTTGACAAACGTATTTAATAAGAAATACTGCCATCGCCAGAGGGCTATGTAACTAAATGGCTTTTTGGCTGACTTACCGACTATAAGTGAATGTGAACGGCGCTGGATGAAAGGGGCAGGGCTCCGGTATCGGCCGGGGCTCCTTCCTGAACATGGAGTATAGGGCGGCGTCCCCGGTGATGGACTCACACATCGTTGATAGGGAGTCTCGCTCTCTGCAGTATGCTGGAATTAGAAGGTTAATGGTGTAAGTTCATCGTCATCAGTACCCTTACTATGAGTTCGCTTTACGTTTAAAGTAATCGAAACGAGAGCGCGTTCGGCGCTCTGATTGGTTGATACATTCGAGTTAGCCAATCAGAGAGCTGAACGCGCTCTCGTTTCGTTTTCGTTTAACGTAAAGCAAACTCGTACTAAGGGTACAGGGGCTTTAGTACGAGTTTGGTTAACGTTCAACGAGATCGAAACAAAAGCGCGTTCAACGTCTCTGATCGGTTGGTCCAATCGAGCCGGCCAATCAGAGCGCCGAACGCGCTATCGTTTCGATTCCGTCAAATGGGAAGCAAAGTCGTACTATTAAGGGTACAAATAAGCCATAGGTACGTTTTTTTTATGAGAAGAACGATGGAGTTTTTCTCTCGTTCTTGTCCATTCGAATCTATATTTTAGAACGAGCACATAGCTCATAGATGGGTCAGAATTACAGAGAATTACTTAAATGTCAGAAAGAGTGTCTGCTTGAGGATTTTTTTTTACATAATATGATTGGTCGACCATCATTGAAACAGAGTCTTTGACTTTGATGTTTACTGGTGAACGCACATCTCCAAAATTATCTACAACCCGTGACAAACCAATGCTGGATTATTGGTCTCCTTTACATAGGATCTCCATGCTTGGTGACAGATTGGAGATCGCAGTTTAAAATGTTCGTTATCACATTGCTACTGCCTGGTCCTTATCAAATTTCGGCTTCAATAACACCCACGAGAAGTCTAAGGCAGTTGTCCCACCGGCAACGATGAACGAGTAACGAGTAGAGCTAGAACTAGAAACGAGTTAAGCGAGACGTGGCGAGCGAGTGTGTAGTTCTGATATTTGTGTAGCTCGGCTATAAGCGAGTGTGCGAGTGAGGCGGGCGATTACTCGCACTACGATACGCACTGTAGAGAAATGACCACTGGTTGCTCGCTCGGCGTGAGTTTTAATCGCTTGGCGAGTGTCGCCGAGCGAGTGTTATCTTTCATAGCTCTTGTCGCTCAGCGACAAACGAGTGAAGCGAGCACTCGCCGGCAGTGTGAACAGTCAGCGATCAACTATTTGTATATGCATCTCTTTTGTTTACACGGAAAGTATATCTATTGTACGTTTCTTGAGCGAGAAAATAGCCGATAGTTAGTCGTTCACTCGCCGTTGGTGGGACAACTGCCTAAGGATGTAAAGTAGACTCAAACTTCAACCTAAATGAATGCTAGAAGAATTAAAAGAGTGAAGGGAATACTTACTTTCTTTATACTGTAGTACGTATTTGTGTTTTTCATGTATGACTAAACATCTGTAGCAGTCTTCGTTCCTGGAAATATAAGAAAATCACGTATTATATCGACTCTGCAAGTTAAAGTGCTCGCTCATCATTTAAAGAAATAATTGACGTGAAGTTTTCCAATTTATATCCAACTTTGAAGTCTCTTTACATTGTTTTTTAAACGTTACACAGCACTAGTATTTTCTCCTGTGTCGTGGGTGCGTTTAGACCAGACCCGAAACAATAATTTGTGGATCACACAAATAGTTGCTCCGTGTGGGAATCGAACCCTCTATACTTTGAGCGGCAGCCAGTTTTCTTAAATTGGACTTGACGGACTTGTAACGCTTCTAGTGTTTCGGGTGTCCATGGGCGGCAATGATTGCTTACCATCAGGTGATCCGTCTGCTCGCTTACCGGCTTATATCATGAAAAAGACCTAAATGCTACTGAATGTTCAAGGTAGAGAGAAGATTGAATAATTTACCTGTCACTATTATTAGAACTTATTACGGGATATTTACCATGTTTATTAATTTTGATGAGTTTCCGATATTTCGGCACTGTTGCAAGCGCCATGATCACGGATTAACTGGTTGATTAATTTACCTGTCGTAAACGAGGAACTTGTCATTGGAGTCTGTTTCAGCGCAGTCCCCCTTGCCCTGCATGGTGGTGGAGTTGATGTAGATGAGCCCTGGTATGCCCGACTGGAACCAGCCTCCCGTCCAACCTTCTGGGAAGTTGCAGCCGCCGCCTGGAAACATAGGAAGGGATGATGTTACAATGAGCATATTACACACATTTTGTTATAACTTTCGTGAGACATACTAAATAACTGCCACACTCAGAGTCATTTAATGCTTACTTAAACTATTCTTTAGTAACGATTTTGTATGGAAAACAATTGCCAAGGATTGGGTTAAGTAACCATTAAATGACTCTGAGTGCGCGAGTTAATTATTATGTTATGGGCTTACTCACGTAACTGTTTGACGAGGAACTCGACTAGTTTCAAGTAGCAGCGCGACAATCGCCGCGTCGTGTGTCGCGGAATGCTGCTCATGAATATGAGCCTCTAGCATGGCTTGAAACTAGTCGTGTTCCTCGTCAAACAATTACGTGAGTAAGCCGATAACATAATAATTAATTACACACATTTGTTATGTACAAAATCGGCACCATTGTCTACCATTGGGGGAGACAGAGGCAATGGAATGCCAAAGAAGAGACACCGAAAACATTATTTGTAATTGAATTGAATCACAACAAATATAATTTTATACAGCTTGGAGATCACTCATATGACTTAAATGAAACTACAAGTATATATTACTAGTTCACAGAAGCATAATACAACTAAAATTTCAACGAAAAACTGAAATATTAAAATATTCAAACAAAATAAATAATTAAATTGATCAAGTATTAAATTCTGTATGAATAGCTCCATGTTCCTTGATCACAGATGTAATTTTGTAGGTTGTCTGGGAATGTTACGGATATGCGGCGCGGTTATTGCAGTGTCGTATTTGTAAAGATGGTTCAAATTAGCTCAAAGAGAAAAAAACACTTTTTTGTCTACTAGTAGGTAAACCAAAAAGTGCATTTTTCGCTATTTCGCTCATTTTTCGTATATGCCAGCTAAGATGATAACAAATATGTGGTTTAAATTAAGTCATAAGAGAAGTATTTCCATACGGTATATTAGTAGGAACATTCCGTTCATAACACGAAATAAAAATAGTTTACACTTAAAATAGTTTTATTTTAAAAGATACGATTGGAACCGCAGACCCAGAAAAGTAAAAAACAAATAATAAAAAGACCCCTTTTTAAAAATTAAATAATAATTCACACTCCAAATTACAAAATAAAAGGGTCCCTTAAAATAATAGGGCTAAAACAATAGAAACTAGACATAATAGGTCTACGTCTAGTATTCAAAATCTAGGTACCAATAAGAGCTTTTGTTCTATTTTTCTGAACCTAATTTACAGCTGTAAAGAATTCTATGGATTGTGGGTTTGGTTTAAGTTGAAAGAGGAAGCGATTTGTTGGTAGTGATTTAGATTTAAAATCATATAAAAGTAAGATCGGTTTATGTTTTTCATTTAGTTATATTAATACTTATTATACTGCGCAGAAAATTGGTAACTTTAATTAATTTATATGCAATTATTCAGTCAAGTACTGGTTAAACAAAGATATTTAAAGTCAAGAGTATAATTTAATTATGTAATTTAATAATATGTAGTCTTTCCCTAATTTGTCATGTAAACGCTTTTTCTACACTTATGGTTTTTCGTAAATAGGTAACGCACTAATTACGCTAAGCGGGGAATATACAGGGAAGTCCCTATTTTTATTGAGGGGCGAAAATCATCCATTGACTTCTCCCGCCTTGGGCGAGACTGAAGGGAGTGTTAGACTCTTACTGACTAAAAACCACCCCGTTCCCCAGTAACCTGTTACGTTGTCCGTAGCTCAGGAGAGAAGTCCCTAAAGGTACCACGCACTTTTTACCAGACAAAATAAGTATTATAAAAATCCGCTATAATTTTATTGTAACTTTCGTGTGACATACTAAATCATTTATTATAGTTATCGGCTTACTGCTACTAATAGTAGTCGTGTGTCGCGGAATGCTGCTCATGAATTCATATTCATATTCAGAGCCTCTAGTAAGGCTTGAAACTAGTCGAGTTCCTCGTCAAACCGTTACGTGATTAAGTCGATAACATATAATAATTAATCCGCTATAATGTAATGACTTGTACCACACTCTGAACTTCCAATGTATAATACATTTGTGAGTATTGTCGTCGCCCTTTGTTTTACGGGTTCGAGTCCAGGTGTGCCCTGTGTGACGGATGTGCCAGTTTTAGGGTACCGTGCGGTACGTGGCACGTGGCGTACGTGAGTGGTGAACGACGGGTAACAACCATTTTCAAAAATAATGAACGAAAATGATATTTTAACAGTAAATTTCGTATATAATGCGCAGAAAACTGGTAACTTTACTTTATGCGATAAAATAATAAAATGTTTATTTGGTGTAAAAAAGCCAGATTACTTAGGTATATAAGTAAATCTTAGGCCTTTGTTCAGCAGTGGACGTCTCTCGGCTGATGATGATGATGATGATAATGATAAGTAAATCTTATTATCTCAAGTAAAGTGTAATGTATATAGAACCCGAACTAGGCATAGATCGGACTAAGGGACCACCAGAGATTTGCTATGCTACTTTGCTGTGGATGCGTTTGGCTTCCACCATACATATTCATTGGTACACATAGCTTTAGCACTGGTGGATACGGACTCAGCTATTTCATCCGGAGCTGCGGACTACCTAGCGGGTTTACCGGGGCTCCGGCTCGAAAAGCAGGAGAAGGAACGAGGTGGTTCTTAGTCAGTAGTAAGTCATGCGTGCAATGGAAGGCTTCCTCACTAGCGATATATCGTATACTCGAGCTGCGCATCTTCATCGCACAGCTACATAGCTTGATATCGGTGGAAACGGTCACATAGTTTCATAGCTTAGTTATTACATCTTCGTCGCATAGCTTCATAGCACATCTCTGACCATCTGATGGTACGAGACCAATGAATAACGTAGAAAAATGATAAATGACGTACGGAACCCAATGCGGTTAAGGTGAAAAATTGTAAAACAAAAGTCGTTCAGTTATATTAAAAATGAATTTATTCTTTATACACGTATCCTGCCATTGTACGGTTATTGCAGTCTGCAGTTATAGTCAGGAATAAATATTTAATGCAGTGCCATATTTATTATTAAGTACAGACAATTCATTTAATTTTTAACTTAACTTTTAATGGGTTGGTTTGAACCATATGACCATATGCATGAATGTGATGGAAGCTAAAGAAGTGTGTAAGGAGTACCTAGTAGGTGACGCTAAACAGACTTAATGTATAAGTGAAAATTATACATGTAACTTGTTTATTTAGCGTGTGAAATAAATGATTTTCTTCCTCCGTAGTTTCTACTTAACGTTGCCCCACACTAGGATTTTTTCCTGTGTCGTGGATGCGTTTACAAACATACAAGTTCACATACCCATGACACCCAGACCCGAAACAACAATTTGTGGATCACACAAAGAGTTGATACGTGCGGGATTTAGACCCGCTACACGTTGCACGGCAGCCAGTTGCCCAGCCACCACGCCAATGCAGTCAAATGTAGTGTTAGCGATCAATAAAGATCTAAATTGATCATCATACCTCCTGGTTGTGTAGGTAGCCATGATGCCAAGCCATGTTACGATACAAAAACACACCCAATACTTTCGGACGCTGCCAGCCAAAAACAATTATGTACTTCGAACTCCAATCAAAAACACAATAACACGAAACTGTCAAAACTCGATATTTCATAATTAAACAGACTCATAGGAGATAGGGCATAGCCCAATTCATAACTCAATTGTGTATCTGTCTGTCAGTGAAATTGTTTTTGTCGGGTGCATTCTCGAAAACTAATTGTTCGTCATTTTATAATTGAATATTGTTTACCTGCCGCGGCCGAGGCAGTACTTGATGCCGCCATCTTGCGGGGGTGAGCGTAATTAATTTGATAATAAATTGTCCATTCAATGGCGGGATGGGGATTGGGGGATGGGGTGTTTAATTTAAATATTTTTGCCCGAAGCTCGCGACTATGGTAATTGTGAAATTGTTTTCATATTTTGATAGTGATTGAGATTGAATGGAATTTTGCTATTCATTTATTAATTTGTTGGGTTTAATATAACTTAAAGTTACGGGATTCTAACTGTGAGCTGATAATCTGATCGTAAATGGTTACAAGCGGATTTTTTGTATTGAATATGTGAATCTTTATGTATAGGTATTTGAAATCTGATAAATTGTTAAGACAATCCGTCTTTTTCTATAAATTAATTGCATTTAGATGACATGGTGGCCCGGAGGTTTAACTGTTTAAGACGCCCGCCCTTCATGAAACCGAAACCTACCAACGGCAAGTACCAATGTGACTTTGGCAAGTACCAATGTGACTTTTTCCGAATTATTTAGACACCACTAACACTGGCACTGTTGGTGCGGTGGCTGGGCAACCCGCTGCCGTGCTTTATGTAACTTCGAATCCCGCAAGAAGCAACTATTTGTGTGATCAACAAATTGTTGTTTTCAGTCTGGGTGGCATGTGTATGTGACTATGTTTGTAAACGCATCCACGATACAGGAGAAAATCCTACAGTAGTGCTAGAAAAGAGTCCACATAATTATTATACTCAATTCAAAACATGATTCGTATAACGTCATATAGTCAAGAAGAAAGGCACAATCTGTACCTACCCTCCAGTCTTCATACGGTACGAATATCACACTAATTCTCTCTAAAATAAAACGTAAACGAAATTTAATTATTATTATCAGATTACTTAGACTCATAATCGAGTGTGCATTCATCAAAGTGTTCCTAATCAGGTTGGCTACAAGTGGAGCGGACGGCGTTATGCTAGAGAGGGGTAGTGAGCTGTTTAGTGGCGGTTGTAACTGTTTGTGGGGGGTTAAGGGGTGATAAGGGGGATATTGTTTTATGTTGCTTGTTTGATTGTAAATGGTAGTTGTGATTGTTTACTATTTATTTGAAGAATCATAAATGCGTATTATTGGAAGCAAGTATAACAACTCAGATAAAGGACCCATAGGGGACATAAAGGGAACATAGAGTAAAGTCCCCCATGAAAAGGAGGATCCTCCGACCAGGCGAGGTGATCATGCCTGGCGGGTTTTCTGCCCAACTGTTGTTCGTTGGGATTTTCTGTCTGTGTTTATTCGCATGTAAACTTCATGTGCGATGCAGGATTTATTTATGACGGCATCCGTTGTTAATTGATGTGCGACTTTTGTCATCTGTCACTTATCAGGTATCGTCACAGAAGAATCACATCACAAATTGATATGAAAAGACTCAAAATGCCTCAAACACGACTAAAATACAATTTCACACAGTTTCTACCTACTTAAAATGTTGAACTCAAAACGCATTACACATTTTAGCATACCACCATCCTTTCTAAACGCGACGGAAATATGATTGAGTTTCATTTTCTGAATGTCTAATGAACTTCGCTCATTTACCCGCCTGTTCTATCCTGCTCACACATGTGAACACACAGTATATTAGAGAGAGACAAACATACGTTTAGCTACACTCACGAGTGAGCGATTTCGTCTAGCGATCCATTCTCTTTACTGAATTACAGTTTAATTCATCAAGTGTGGGAGAGCCATGCTTCGGCACGAATGGGCCGGCTCGACCGGAGTAATTCCACGGCCTCACAGAAAACCGACGTGAAACAACGCTTGCGTTGTGTTTCGTTGTATTAGTGAGGCCCAATTCCCCCTTCCCAATCTTCTCCTTCCCCATTCCCGAACAACAACCCTTAAATTCCTAACTCCCAAAAAGCCGGTAACGCACTTGTAAAGTCTCTGGTGTTTCAAGTTTCCATGGGCGGCGATGCGCGCTCGAGTACGGACGTGTTGCAGTTGTACGCAAAGGTCGCGGCGTAAGTCGCTGCCCGATATTTCGCAATGAGTTCGCAACAACTTATCGCAAACGAGCTGTTGGCGTTTATACAAAATGCCATCGACACCATGGACGAGATCAGCATCATGCAGATTTGTCGAACTTCAAAGAAGACGAGATCAGCAAAGGCAAGATGCTACTCTTCCAAACGACCGGGAAGCTGGACCAAATGCCATCGAGGAGGAGAGATGGTACGGATAAGAGCGTCCAAGACATAATAAGGCATCCAATGACTACTCTCGCCTTGGGCGAGGCGAGAAGAAATGTCAGACTCTTCCTGACTAAAAACCACCTCGTTCGTATCCCTGCTTTTCGAGCCGGAGCCCCGGTAAACCCGCTAGGCAGTCCGATGCATGGGAAGCTGGTGTACCTTTTCCTAATGTTAAATGAACATGACTAAAGTACTCCCGTTTATAAATAATTAGTTTTCTTTCATCATCGTAGTAAAAGAACTTATTCATAACCATTTTCTTTTACAAAATCAATTATTATTTTTATTTATTTTTAGGAAAAGGTACATGAGACATCGATCGAGCCGACGTATTACCTGATTGTAAGCAATCGCTGCCGCCCATGGAAACTTGAAACACCAGAGGCTTTACAAGTGCGTTACCGGCTTTTTGGGAGTTAGGCATTTAAGGGTTGTTGTTCGGGAATGGGGAAGGAGAAGATTGGGAAGTGGGGAATTGGGCCTCCGGTAACCTCACTCACACAACGAAACACAACGCAAGCGTTGTTTCACGTCGGTTTTCTGTGAGGCCGTGGTATCACTCCGGTCGAGCCGGCCCATTCGTGCCGATGCATGGCTCTCCCACACTTAACGTGGTGATTAAGGCTTATGTTCGAGGATGCAGATTAGATAGAATTTACTAACGGCAAGTAACTACCAATATGACTTTTTCCGAGTTATATGTTGTACGCTTTTTATGGCATAAGAGTTAAACGCCACCCATCAAGTAATCAGCGCCACCCATGGACACACGCAATATCAGAAGAGTAAACGTTCTAAGACTATTTAGACACCACTGACAAACGGTAAAGGAAAACATCGTGAAGAAACCTGGGCTTAAAAATTCTTTTTATAAGTTTAAAATCGCCAACCTGCATTGAGCCAGCGTGGTGATTAATGCTTAAACCTTCTCCGTGTGAAAGAGGCTTTAGTCAACAGTGGCCATTAATAGGCTGCTAATGATGAAAACTATAACACAATTGGTGCATGAACAGCGAAAAAACAATTAATTAAATCGATCTCAATTAGTTCGATGGCTAGAAAACAAAACGCTTAGTAAACAAGCTATTTTCGCGGCAAAAATAGTCGACCATTTGCAGACACGAGTGACGTAAACAGGGCCGCCATTTTCCAAAATGGTCGCTAATGGAATACGCGGTAAAAATATCGCCGTATTTGTGTTCTGTTGTGTTGTGTTGGGCTGTGTTTATTAATTAATCACTTAATTAAAAATTAAAATGCAATTTTCACCTGTTTCGGAAGTTAATATGAATTGATTTAAATTAAGGTTTAATTGAAATTAAATTATTTTATGGACATTTATTGCTTTTTGGTAGTTTTTAAATTGTTGTAATGGGTAGAAGGGATCATGAAGGTAGGGGAAGAAGTTAGGTGATTATTTATACTTTGAGCATTAAATTGACTGATTGTAACTTATAATCACAATTCCCATAATTTACCTAGATTTTTTTTACCAAATGTTCATTTTCTGTTCTATATCATATATATCACAATAATAAAGAATAACACAGTTCACAGTTCTTAAACCAGTAGCAAGGCAAACATTGTAGACCAAACGTGCTTACCTATTTAGAGCACTTACTTAAGCAAACATGCTCATACCGATAATCCGAGTTAATTCGATACTGTACTCGATATAATCGGTAATCGGTTTAATCTCGCTCCATTATAGTAATCGTTACAATTGTAAACATCGAGTGTGGTTACTATGATCTCTCGAGTGATCGCAAATATAATGCTAGAGATACAGAGTGTTTCGGTTTTCATTTGTTACGTATTTAATCCTTTGTTTATTATAGATGGGCATTGGTAACCTATTTATTTTATGGTACTTACATAAATAAGTAAACAGCCATACGTATCACCTGATGGAAAGCAATCGCCGCCGCCTATGGACACTTGAAACACCAGAGGCGTTATAAATGCGTTGCCGACCTTTTGGGGGTTAGGAATTTAAGGGTTGTTGTGTTGGAAAGATTGTGAAGGGGGGAACTAGGCCTCCGGTAACCTCACTCACCTAACGAAACACAACGCAAGCGTTGTTTCACTCCGGTCGAGCCGGTCCATTCGTACCGAAGCATGGCTCTCCCACACTTAATATCTAAATGATAAATCTAATCGGAATTTTTAATGCCTATGTTACACATTACGAACAATTTCAATGTAGAAACAGCATGTACCTATACACACGGTGCGAGAGTGGCATCATTGAACAATTGTGTCTGTCAAATACAATTGTTAGTTCACAAGTACTCGTTACTCCAGCCTGAAGAGGTTTGGGAACATCCCAGCCATTAAATGATTAATATCACGTAACTAGATAATACCGGTCTTGAGATTAAGTGGGATACAGTTACCGCCGCTACTCTTGACGTGGGTGTCGTATACCCAGAGGTAAGGTATTATACATTTGATTAGAAGCCTTTTTTTATGGTGGAAAATCATCCAATTATTTCTCTGCTTCGCAGAAGGATTCGGCATCCCAGTCCCCCTCGCTCCGCACCATGGCTTGTACCAATGCCGGACGCGAGAAGTCACCGTCGCCGACCACATCCCTGAGGACACGGCGGTGTGATTAGGAGATTGGCATCGGTTCTCTCTGATAATCCTGAACTTTTTAAATTGTGATCTTCTATCTAGGTTTTGCGAACCAAAACCAACGCTGTTATGACAAGGAGATCCGTACTCCAGGAGAAGACTCACCTTTTTTGATATGAAAAATCATCTAATGACTTCTCCCGCCTTGGGCGAGGTCTGAGGGAGTGTCAGACTCTTACTGACTAAAAACCACCCCGTTCCTACTCCTGCTTTTCGAGCCGGAGCCCCGGTAAACCCGCAGGTCCGGGGCTCTCACACACTTAGTAACTCAGTCCCACTTTTATACACACACGGGCAAAACCGCTGGCTGAACCTAGTATAATATATTGTTTTATTATTCAATAAAAGATCATAAAAACACGAATAAAATCAATAAGCCTACAACTAAGCAACGCCCCACCATTTAGGGTTCCGTAAGAAATAAAACAAATCTCTTTAGGAGAAAAGTAAAAAATTATAATGTAGCGTAATTGTATCCCGGGACCTACCTGGCACGCACTCGGATTCTACAGTCTTGATACTTGAAGCGATGCCATTTTATTTTCATACTAACTTCTGGCAGTGGCTTTACCCACTTAATCTCTAATTATAAGTTTGAAATCGCCAACCCGCATTGAGCAAGCGTGGTGATTAATGTTCAAACCTTCTCCGTGTGAGAAGAGGCCTTTGGTCAGCAGTGACCACTTATAGGATGCGGCTTTACCCGCGTTCCCGTGGTATAAAAGTAGTCTATATGTTACTACAGACCATAATCTAAGCTAGTTCCAAATGTAATCCCGATCCCTTTAGCCGTTTTGACGCGACTGAGTAACAAACATACAATTTTACATGATCGTGAATAGCGGGCTTTCTGCCCAGTTGTTCGTTGGGATAATTTCTATCCATGTTCATTCGCATGTAAACTTCATATGTGCGACATAGAATTCATGACGTCATCCATTGATTTGCTGGTCGATCGTCTATGTGCGACCATGTCATCTGTCAATTGTCATGTCACGTGTTGCTACAAAGATACAATTATATTTTATGTTATTATATAATATAATATAAGAATAGATTTCTATTTGCGTCAACAACAATATTATTACAATTATATTAATTTAGAAGTAATTTTCTTCAGGATAAAATAATATAAGGATAATGTTTGTAAAGATGAAATAATACACGAGGCGGAGATTTGTTTTTAGTTAAGGAAAATATTAAACTTTAAGAAATAAACATTCTGGTTTAAGGTAAGTAATTGATATTGTAAAGTATTCTTTTTTTTTAAAGAGGAACCGCCTTACCTTTTTTTTAACGCCTCAATTTCTTTTAAATCGCGTAATATCCTTAAAACCTTCTCCTAAGTCTGAAAACAGCATCATATTTGGAACAGCTAAACGCAAGATAATCGCCCACAAACATACATACATCTATAAGTCAAACTGAGAACCTCTTTTTTGGAAGTCAGTTAAAAAAGCAGAAACAAATCTGTAGCAATAATCACCAACAAACATCAAAGGCAGAGTAGAATTATTTTTTCACCACCCGGATTCTTCTTGTGAGTATTGTAAAAGTAAATTAACACGGCTAATCTCCGGAACTACTGGTTCCAATTGAAAAAATATTTTTGCATTAAATAGTTCATATGTTACAGCCAAAGTAATAAATGTTGATATTATATATACTGTCTAGCAATTATATATAACGACTACTCAATTTAGATAAAGTGATAAATGACACAAAATTAATTACATTAACTAGCAATTTTATATACTATCTTCGAAGACTTGGATAATGTAATTAAACGAGCAACATGCAAGCAAACATGCAGCATGCAAGCGAACACGCAGCATGTAGCAGGCATGGTTTCTGTCATGGCTCCGGCGCTGCGGTCCTCCGGCGGCCCCACGCGTGCTAGTCGTCGCAGACGGCTTTCGCTCACCACTGGTGGCTCGCTAGCAACCTCCTGCTTCTCAGCCCGCGAGCCGCCTCGGTCCTACGCGCCTACGCGATTTTAAATTACACTCTAGGGGTAGGACAAACAAGACTACGTGGAGTCGGTTTTGTAGCAATTCGGTTCTGTCACTAACATTTGTTGCACAGCATATACAATTTTTAAACGACATTATTATTAAATTGTTACAGGAACTTCTAGCAAATGAGTTTGATCGAAATTATATATAGGGCACTACAAGTTCACTACCACCATTTCCTACATTAGGCCTACTAACGTTATGCGACTCAAATTTATGTCAAAACAAATTAGTCTTTAATCTTAAAGACTAATTTTTATTCTTACAAGTTATTCTTTCAAGTAAGAGTATTGTGACATTTTGAGTTACACATGTATTATTACTTTGACTAACTTGGACTTCCTATTATGAATAATGTCCAGATAAAGTGATTAATTTATTACATTGTCTAGTAAATTTGGTTTTTATATACAGTTATTCATAATGACCAGTCATTATGAATAATTGCTATTTAATCACTCTGACTGTAACACATATACCGAGGAAGGCTATAAGCTATAAAGTCAAATCATTTATTTCAATTAAACCATAAATACTTAGGTACTTTTGAAACGTCAACAAAGAAAGACATAATTGTGTGTCAATCAGTCCGTCAGTTAAGCTAGGTGTTCGCTCCAAAGTGTAGTGTAGAATAAAACACCACGGTACGACCAATAGGAGCCTCGCAGAACCGAAACCGCGCGAGAGCAGCAAGTTATTTGATAAATAAATAATATAATATACATAATACCAAAGTACGTTATACCAAGCCATCCAATTCACTTACTCCTCAGTTAGTTTCATTTGTAAAATTAACTGTTGAGCAGAACCGCACGGTTCGTTAGTCAGGTAAAGCCGGACCGGTTGCCGGACAACGATTTTCACGCGTGAACAAACTTTAAGAAAGAATCTCATAACAATAGTATACGATCTGAAGGTTATTTTATTCTCATTTATTTATTTACTTTACTTGATAATTACATTTTTAAATATTCAATTAAAAAAAAACATTATAAATATAAATCCAAGCTACCGGCGGTCAGGGCTTAAGAGAGAGGAATTTCCGGACAATACGCGCCGTGTCCAGAAGTACTGCCTTCTGCATCAGGCTCTTGATCCAACCGTCTAACGTTAGCCTACTCAGGTGTTGGTCGAGGCTTTTGGCTATGAGGCCATTGGCAGATACGACTATCGGCACAATGATTGCTGAATCTACATCCCACATGTCGACAACCTCATGAGCTAAATCAAGATATTTACTGGCTTTATCTTTTTCAGCTTTCACAAGATTTTCTTCATGTGGGATTGTTATATCAATTATCATTGTGCAACGGCTTGGTCGATCTATCACCACAATGTCAGGTTTGTTAGCAACAATTGTCCTGTCTGTGATGATAGTTCGATCCCAATACAGTGTGACATCTCCATTTTCAAGAACTGGGTCAGGAGATACTTATAATACGGCACTTCAGATTCAACAAGTTTGTATTTTAAAGCAAGTTGTTGATGAATAATCCTGGCTACAAGATTGTGTCTATGCAAGTACTCTCCGTTAGCTAAGTAAGAACAACCCGAAATTATATGTCGAATGGATTCCCCTGGGCGATGACATGCCCGACAAATGTCAGCCGTTCCATCCTTTATTATAATATACTTTCGTAGTTGTTCGTCAACATAACTTCGTACATAATTACACAGACAAAACCTTTCGTTTCTCCAAATAAGTTACCAAAACATAGCCAGGATACAGACGCAAAGAAATCTGTATCTGGCCCATGTAGGGCCCGATAGTAGCGTCCGTGCAACTCCTTACTTTGCCATACATTCTTGCGATCCTTAGTGCTTAGTATTATAGGTTCTCTCCAGTCCTTATTAGCCAAGGAGAGCGGAGTAAGTCCTTTGTCCACTGAGACAACATCTCGATGAATCCCCACCTCCATTTTGAAAAAATATTTTCGGAGACTGCACACTTCACTATTGTGTAGGGTTTTGGCATTTAAAAAGCCTCGCCCCCCACATTTACGTGGTATGTACAGTCTCATTACTGATGATCGGGTGATGCATCCGATGCTCAGTCAACAATGAACGGACTTTTCTGTCCAGGGCGTCCAGTTGCGTTTGAGTCCACTTGAGTATGCCAAAAGAGTACATCAGTACTGGCATGACCCAACCGTTGTAAGCGCGCACTTTGTTACCACCTGATAAAAGACTATTGAGAACTTTCTTCAGGCGGTCAAAGTCATGACAGCTACATCAATGCCTAACGCTTCTGACATACCCAAGTATTTATAGGTTTCGGTTGAAGAGAGAAGTCTAATTTCCCCCCTCTTTACATGCATGATTGTAGATTTTTCCACACCAAATTCCATCCTAATGACATTACTGAACGTTTCAGTGACATTTAGTAATTTGATTAGATGCGAGTTGTTTGGAGCAAATAGCTTTAAATCATCCATGTAAAGTAGGTGGGATATAATTTCTCCCCCTCTTCTCAACCTGTAACCTAACCCGGAATCCTCAAGCAAAGTGCTTAGAGGATTCAGAGCTAAGCAAAAGGTTATTTTATTATTATTATTTTGTGGTGAATTCTTGTGGTTAGTATATTTGTATTTTTTTCTGTTAAGGTATGGACAATTCGGGGAAAATTCTGATGATTAAGGATAATTATGTAGAAGCATTTACCTGACGATATTATATTCATTAAAAATTCATAAAACAACGTTACGGATATGAAAAACAGTTCCCAAAGGGTAAAGAAAGACTCACGTACAATGATTCCAGTTTTTCATGGGACACGCCCGCCACAGCATTCTTACACAGCAACTTCTGTCAGCCAGGATCTACAGTTGATACTATCATGAGAACACCAGAACACTGAAGTCCAGTGCGTCTCAGGGACATGTCTTGGATCCGGCACGGTACAGTGGTGTTCCTTATCGCTGTTAATTGTTTTTTTTTTTTAGTTTTTCTATCTACGTGATTTATTTTGATCCGTGTTACGTTTTTGCTGTGTACCCTATGTCTGAGTGTGGTATATGTTAGTAATTAATATCCGTTATTATATACAATGGTGCATACCCATTAAATAGGAATGAGGATTTCGTCATACACCGGGCGCATTTGCGCTGACCAATCACAGTACCGAACGCGCTCTCGTTTCGTCGTTCAACGTAAAGCAAACTCATACTGCCCAATTGCTAAAAATATTTGAAAAAAAAATGAAATGATTAAATGGATAAGATTTTTTTCATAACCTACAAAATCTACAAGAGCGTATAAACAATTCTAATAAAATACATTTGCAGTTTAAATATTTTATCGTTCCAATAGTAAAGTATCAAGAAATTGTGTCGCAGTAGTGTCCGCTGCGCTCAGGTGTGTTATAAAGACGTTTTTCTTGTCTCCGAGACCCGTGGTGCCGGTGCGGCGTAGGGTTGGGACATTTAGCAGAGTTCCTTTATCGACATGTCGATATTTTTGGGGATTTAATAACTGGTGGAGTTTTATGTTTATTTTTATGTGAGACTAGCTGTTGTCCGTGACTTTGTCCGCGTAGAATAATGAGTCCTGTAAGAATTATGGACTTTGATTTTTTTTTATATAAAATAGTCTAAGTTACTCCTCAGTATGTTAGCTACCTGCCGATAAGAGTTCCGACAAAATCGATCCAGCCATTATATATATTAGCCTGAACAAACAGACAGACAGACAGACAAAAATTGGAAAGCTTTGTTTTCGTTTCATTGTAAGATCAGCATGTTTTCACCATTTTACCATCGTGGCCCAGAAAACCCGGGAAAGGCCTGACAAGTGACCTCTTTCAAGTCTTGTATATTTATATGCACGTAGTAAAGACCGGTTATTTCAATGTCACAAACAGACACTCCAATTTTATTTGTTATAGGTGTAGATGTAGATGTGATTTTTTATTAACTCTCCATCCGAAGTTCTGTTCGCGTGGTTTAAGGGGCAGAAAATACATAATATTTCACTTAAATCTACATTACATACTACCGGTAAAGAACGTATCAAACATAACTAAATTTACCCATTCCCAAATCTCAAACACAAAGCAACGACAAGCAATAACACAGTCTACTTTAATCATAAGCATTTTACTACAATATTATTATTTAGTACCGTAACCAGAATAACTGTGTATTGCAGATTGCTCATTACCAGTCGTACGGGTAATTTGGGACATAATGAGAATGGCTCCCAATTTACCTCTAGATTACTACATATTCGTATTTCATATGCAATTGTTTTGTTGTTTCGTTGGTAGTATAGATTTTGGTTTAAGTATTATAATGTAATGTGAATGTATGTCTTTTAGTTCTATAAGGAGCAGATAAATGTGTTTTTGCAATGGCATACGTTGGTAAAGGAGACAGATCATTGATGGTAAGCAATCGCCGCCGCCCATGCGTTACAAATGCGTTGCCGGCCTTTTGGGGTTAGGAATTTAAGGGTTGTCGGGGAAATCAGGGTTTGGGAAGAAGGGTGATTGGGCCTCCGGTAACCTCACTCACACAACGAAAGACAACGCAAACGTTATTTCACGTCGGTTTTCTGTGAGGTAGTTATAGAGTACTTTCTTAAATAAATCATATAAAATACTAACCCATCTAAACTAAACCCAAAAACACACATTCCACAAGAATAAAAACTAAAACAACCAACTTATCGACATCGATAACTCCAAAGCACATCACTAACCATAAAATATCCGTCAAAGTATGACAAATATTGTTTTTACTACGGAATGGGACAGGACAGCACGGATTTTAAACATATCCCGGGAAATAGCTTGGTACACTCCGTATTGTACCGTACCGATGTATCTTGGCATCTTAGATACACGTGAGATGATTCAGTTATTTTATTATAGTCTCTTTAGGTGAAGTTGACCTCTTTTTTTATGAGACATGCCGGTAATCGAGCAGACGTATTACCTGATGGTAAGCAATCGCCGCCGCCCATGGACACTTGAAACATGGAGGCTTTACAAGTGCGTTACCGGCTTTTTGGGAGTTAGGAATTCAAGGGTTGTTGTTCGGGAATGGGGATGGGGAAGATTGGGAAGGGGGGAATTGGACCTCACTCATACAACGAAACACAACGCAAGCGTTGTTTCACGTCGGTTTTCTGTGAGGCCGTGGTATCACTCCGGTCGAGCCGGCCCATTCGTGCCGAAGCATGGCTCTCCCACACTTAGGGGTTAAAGGGTTACGTAAAAATAACGTACCTGTTTAAAGGGTTACGTAAAATATAGGTGAAATTCAGTTAACATGCCTTTTACGGTGTTTTTCCACCAGAGATGTGTGTGATATGCTACCTTGTTTTGGATGTGTTTGGGTTTCACCAATCATATTTATTAGTAGACACAGCATAGGACTGGTGGACACGGACTCAGCTAAACTATGTTTTTTTATATTATGTTGAAAGATCGCATACTCGAGCCTTCACACAGCTACTTCGCACAGCTACACAGCTTAGTATCAGTGGAAACGGTCACATAGTTTCACAGCTTAGCTATTACATCTTCGTAACATAGCTACATAGCACATCGCTGTTGGAGAAGACCTTTAACCTCCAAAGAATTAACCAGATATGCACGTCACGTATTAAATGTGACACCCACTTTTTAAACTACTTCAAAAAAAGGAGGAGGTTCTCAATTCGACCGTATATATGCTTTTTTTTATGTTTGTTCGCGGATAACTTTGTCGTTTATGAACCGATTTTGATGATTCTTTTTTAAACAGTTATGTTATGAATCCCATGTAATAAGCGTATATTATGCCATGGTAGCTCGGAGGTTTCGAGCTCGCTTCTCATGCATGAGACTGCGGGTTCACCTACCATCGGCAATTAGCAATATGACATTTTCCGAGTTATATGTACTTTCTAATATTATTTAGACACCACTATCAAACGGTGAAGGAAAACATCGTGAGGAAACCTGAGTTTGTAAGTTCTAATTATAAGTTTGAAATCGCCAACCCGCATTAAGCAAGCGTGGTGATTAATGGGCAAACCTCCTATTTGTGAGGTAACTTACAGGCTGATGTTGTAAGGCGATGATGATATAAGCGTAAGGTTTATAGCCATATAATATCTAAAAACCTTACAATAATTTATATGTGCTGACACGGGATGGGAATCAAACATAGATTCTCGGCTCGGATGTCCGAATGTCGCAACATCCGACCGCGTACACTGCACTAAATCAAGTAATTGTTTTTTTATTGTGATCGTTAATATTCATCTAGGAGTTTGTATCAGTCAGTAGTAGCGGGGGGGGGGGGGGTAACACGGATAGAAAATCCCAACGAACAACAGTTGGGCAGAAAGCCCGCCAGGCACGATCACCTCGCCTGGTCGGAGGATCCTCCTTTTCTTAGGGAACTTTACTCTCTGTTCCCTAAAGGGGCATACTTTTGGACATGCATGGGACACATAACCACGATTCCCGAATAACAACCCTTAAATTCCTAACCCCCAAAAAGCCGGCAAAGCACTTGTAACGCCTCTGGTGTTTCAAGTGTCCATGGGCGGCGGCGATTGCTTACCATCAGGTGATAGGTACGTCTGCTCGTTTAACTGCGGCGTGTTTCATAAAAAAAAACATAAGTGGAGAAAAGTATCAGATTATTATAAATCCACCCTTTAAAATAGATTTCTCTATAAAAGAAATAATTAATTTATAACAAAATATCGGCGGTCGGCAAATAACATTAGTGGACTAGTGCCTGACAAAAAAAAATGAAACCTTATATAGTATCTATCTACAGATAGAGTTGCAATTTTTCTGAGTTTGTCGATAATAGTTCCAAGTTCGTGTTTGAACAGTTAGATTACCTATAGTAATAATTGAAACGTGACGTCACAAAATTTCATATAAAGTCACACTTCTTCTACCCCCCCCCCCCCCCTCAACTCAACGTGTGACGTAGGTTATTAATGGATGGCCCCTTATGTTATGACCATACAGAAAATAAAACGCATATTGCAACACTACAAATAAAAAGCATAAATAAAAACAACAGAAAATTAGGGCAATACAAAAAAAAGCGACATTTTCAGCTATGGTAACCCAATCTACCTTTTTAGATCGAGTGGGCTACTTGTTGCCATTCCAAATAAATATCGTATTACTTAGGGAATACCCAATTGTCGGGGTCCTCCCAGTCGGGGATTGTCTAAACAAGTTAATTTTGAAATAACTGAAAACTTGGGTATTCGTTACCATAGTAACTTTTCCGTAAAGGGGAGCAGGTACAGGGTCGAAATTCGGACGATTTTTAACCGACTTCAAAACACTTATTCGTCAACTCGGCCGCAATAAACTCGTCCGCGAGGTCGAGTCGGGAAATTTAAACATTAATTATTTTTTTATTGTGCTTCTCAGTCGAACCACGTGGTCGAGTTGATGAAGCTATTTTTTCGTATCTTGTATTCATCAACTCGACCGACATTGAAAATATGAGGCATTATTGTACAGTGATTGACAAAAGTGTTTCGTTTTTAAATAAATTCTTGTTCTTCTATGGGTAAAATTATATAATAACTTAAAATTAGTATTAAGGACAGACAAAAAGATGTTTTTTAATCAGGCTTTGCTCAGTTGATTATTAGGTTAATTTTTTCCACCGATAAAAATTCCAACTTGCCAGAGAGAGACAAAACTATTTTAACTAATCAGGGTATAATGTAAGGTCATGATTAAAATGCTACATTTTACAAAACTAAAGGGTGATTGTAATGAAACATCTACGATCTTTGTGTTAGCATAGCACACATTTTAATTAGCCTAACAAAATAAATCTTTCATGATATGCTTTAAACATTTTCTAGTCAAATGTACATTTTGTACTCGGTCGAGATGATGCATAATAAAAAATCACAAGAATTAGCCGGGTCGACTCGACCGCATAGTGAATGTTCCTACGGTCCAGATGCACAATGAAATAATAGGTAGATTGAAATCTTCCCAACTCGACCGCGCGGTCGAGTTGACGAATAAGTCCTTCAAAAAAGTTACTTAATTTAACATAACTTCTCGATCACTTCCTTAAATTTAACCCTCTGAGCGCTACTCCTTACAATAATGGGTAAAAGGGACCCCATTGTAAATAGTAAAGCGGGGACCTTCCAATAAAGTATTTGTTGGCCACCATAAACAGCTGGTAATTAGACAATATCCTTTGGAAATTGGGAGTTATTTAGTATTTAATAGATATAGTCCAGTCAAATTAGGAATTCACCTCGGAATTCGAGATACCCAGCTGTAATTTTGTATATACTTGTATATTGACACCCTAAAACTTGTCTCAAAACCTACATATGGTAGGGTGTAAGCAACCCTTAAAATTCAGGGTCAAAGGGCCCAAAAATCGTTTTTTTGCGGTTTTTTCGAAATATCTCATTTCCTATGGGTTTTTGGTAGTTGTATTCAATAGCAATATTGTGGAGTACAAAATTTTCTACAACTTTTGTCTAAACTTTTTTTTTATACGGTGAACCGTTTTCGAGATAGAGGGCGGAGAGAGCGCGGTCACTGCATCTCTCCAAAAAATTTTTTTTTTCGTCTATCCTATCCGTGATTGTTGTCTATGGATAGGACATTAAAAAATACGTCATGGTTCCTAAAACCATTTTTCGTCAAAATCAATCGTTTGAAAGATAGACGCTTCCAAAGTGGAAAAATGAGGTCTATAGAATGTGTCCTGCCCTCTAACTTTTAAAATAAGTGAGTAAGAAAACTAAAAAAAATATATGCTGTAGATTTTAATAGAAACTTTCAACGAAAATTGGTTTGAACGAGATATCATAATTAGTTTTTAAGAATTGATTAAAAGAATTGAGAAAGTGGAAAATTAAGTGTGTTTTTTTTTTAAATGTATCAATTCTTAAAAACTAATTATGATATCTCGTTCAAACCAATTTTCGTTGAAAGTTTCCATTAAAATCTACAGCATATATTTTTTTTAGTTTTCTTACTCACTTATTTTAAAAGTTAGAGGGCAGGACACATTTAATAGACCTGATTTTTCCACTTTGGAAGCGTCTATCTTTCAAACGATTGATTTTGACGAAAAATGGTTTTAGGAACCATGACGTATTTTTTAATGTCCTATCCATAGACAACCATCACGGATAGGTTAGACGAAAAAAAATTTTTTGAAGAGATGCAGTGACCGCGCTCTCTCCGCCCTCTATATCGAAAACGGTTCACCGTATAAAAAAAAAGTTTAGACAAAAGTTGTAGAGAATTTTGTATTCCACAATATTGCTATTGAATACAACTACCAAAAACCCATAGGAAATGAGATATTTCGAAAAAACCGCAAAAAACGATTTTTGGGCCCTTTGACCCTGAATTTTAAGGGTTGCTTACACCCTACCATATGTAGGTTTTGAGACAAGTTTTAGGGGGTCGATATACAAGTATATACAAAATTACAGCTGGGTATCTCGCATTCCGAGATTCTTACCTAATTTCGCCTTATTTGACTGGACTAATAGTAGTTTGGCTAAACTTTAAAATACTTAAGAATCAGATAATGGTCACTTAAAATGTATTGCTAAATTAATAAAATTTATTTTATGTCTTTTAAAATGTAGTTTCCAAGCATATTTAGACAGACAGTGAAAGAAAACATCGTGAGGAAACCTGGGCTTATAATATCTAATTATAAGTTTGAAATCGACAACCCGTATTGAGCAAGCGTGGTGATTGATGCTCAAACCTTCTCCGTGCTAGAAGATGCCTTTGGTCAGCAGTGGCCACTTATAGACTGTTGATATGTGATGTCTTTTAGTAAAAACTAATAGTGGTTTTACCCGCGTTCCCGTCGGAAAAAAGAACCTGTGTTATTCCAGACTATAATAAACCCTTGTTCCCTATTTCATCCTGATCTCTTCCGTCGTTTTGACGTAATTCAGTAACAAACATATGTACACACAAACATGTTAATAAGACAGAATACACTTGTTACCACCTCTAATCTTCACATGGGTGGCAAAAGAACCAATTACGCGACAACACATTAAAAGAGACCGGCCAGCAGCATTCGCTGCAGCTGCGGTGGTTGGGCAACGGGCTGCCATGCAACGTTTAGCAGGTTCGATTCCCGCATGGAACAATTCTTTGTGTGATCCACATATTATTATTCCGGGTCTGGGTATCATGTATATGTGAACTTGTATGTTTGTAATCACACTCACGACACAGAACAAAATCCCAGTATGGGACAGAGTTAAAAAAAAATCGACATGCGAATTTTACACCATCTGAATTCAAAGTGCAAATCTGAGACCTTCTCAGGTGCAAAGCGTGAAGTTACATGTAAGATATGTAAAGTATACCTTTGTACATAAAGTGGGACTGTCCGGTCGTGTGTCACAAAGGTAAATGTATGATAAATGCGTTCTTTGATATGCCACTGTTTTGTTTAGCATGTGTTCTGATATTTTGTACCGTAATGTTTATTTTATACAATGCTAGAGTAGTGAATGGGTGACTGGGTGATTGGTGGATGTGCAACTGATTGTGGGTCCGATTTTAGGGTCTCATTTTTTTATGGAATAGATGGCAAACAAACAGACGGGTCACCCGTGCCCTTAGTATGAGTTTGCTTTCCATTTAAAGTAATCAAACGTGAGCGCGTTCGGCGCTCTCGCTCCGTACGAGAAGAGGCCTTTGGTCAGCAGTGGCCACTTATAGGCTGTGTATTTTGTTACATTGTGTATAGTGATAATGCATGCGCAATAACAAAAACAAATGCATGTGTCCTACAAAAACTCATTTAACCTATCAACCATCCAACTTCAGTACTCAAAACTCAGAAGCAATTTGTTCGCGTCACTCGATCAGACGTCCGATATGTCGGATGGAAAATCGGGTGACGTTTCATTCCGACGCGACGACGTTTGATCGAGAGGCGAGAACGGACATGGCGTTGAAAATTGATTTTTGGATAGGGCTTTCTGTATGATTTTTTTTGTTTTTTTAGATATCGTGGGGTATGGTGGCTAGGTTCAAGAATTATTGGGAATTTAAAAGAAAATCTAGCCCGGAAGGGGTAGGCAGAGAAGACACACTAATATTGTCTTTAAGACGCCCGCTGCCATGCATGAGAGTGCGGGTTTGAAACCTACCAACGGAAAGTACCAATGTGACTTTTTCCGAGTTATACGTACTTTCTGAGATTATTTAAATACCACTAACAAACGGTGAAGGAAAACATTTGTGAGGGAACCTGGGCCTATAATTTCTAATTATGAGTTTGAAATCGCCAACCCGCGTTGAGCAAACGTGGTGATTAATGCTCAAGCCTCCGTGTGAGAAGAAGCCTTTAGTCGACAGTGGTCACTGTCGATTCGTAGCAGCAGTAGCCACTTATGGCTGTTGAGTGTTGATGTGGTTTAACTGTAGTTAAATATCTCGTTTTTAATGAAACTTTTTTTGTTTCATTTTTACAATACTTTCGATCATGTCAGCTGTCCCTAATGTGGTGTCACCGTATTGATTGTACAGTTATTAAATAGTCATTACCTTCGTAGGGGTCATATATAATTGGTTCATGTTTAAAAAAATAAGTACTGGTGAAAAAAGTGATGGTAGATAATGTTTTAAATTATAATTATTAGTAGTTTTGATCGTGTTTTTTATCAACAGCCCGTGGCAGGCCGTTTGCCATAATCTCCACACATGGTTGGCGGGTTGAAGATCGCAATTTATGAAACCTTCAAAAGGCGTCTAGCTTTTTGGGAAAAAAGACTAGGGAATGTGGGATTTTTCCTTACTAAAACCAACCAACCCTGGTGACCACCTTCAGCCTCGAAAGGGGCATCGAGTCCTCTAATTAGACCTGCATCGGAGACCCTACGCTGCAACGCCTGTTACGGCACATCCCTAGGGAGACATGTATCTCCCACAAGTCTCCCTGAGCAAGTTACACGGCAGCACACACATTGCGTCATTTGATGAATACATGCACTCGTCAAAAAAGATAGGCAGACCGCAGACTTAACGTAGCCGCTTCGTGAACAGTTTTTATTATTACTAAGCAAGATGCAAGCAATTCTCATTTGTAGGCCGTCGTCTGTGAGGGATGCATGTATTTTGATCCGGAGCTGCGGACAAAGTAACAGGTTACCGGGGCTCCGGCTCGAAAAGCAGGAGTAGGAACGGGGTGGTCTTTAGTCAGTAAGAGTCTGACCCAATGCGGGAGAAATCATTAGATGAATTTCCACCCTCAAAAATGTAAATTGAAAGCATTTATTGTCCATTATTTATTTATTTATTGTCTAAAACGACTTATCTATTTTATTTTACATTACAACGTCAGGTCGGTGCTGAAAATCAGCGCCGCGTTTTAGCTGATTACTGGCCTTTTTGTGCCGTGTATACTTTTTTTTAGCAATTATTTATGTTAATTATTTTTGTAATCGGTGCAAATAAACTGTTTTTCTTTCTTTCATTTATTGAATGACGCAACGTGGACAATCACCCTGAGGTTTGTCGATAGTCCTCTAGCAACGTGACCAAAGCAACAAATGCCAATAAATTATCTTACACAATTTAATATCGTTTACCTTCTCCGGACTGAA
The DNA here is from genome assembly GCF_023101765.2 of Spodoptera frugiperda. Classification (NCBI taxonomy): domain Eukaryota; kingdom Metazoa; phylum Arthropoda; class Insecta; order Lepidoptera; family Noctuidae; genus Spodoptera; species Spodoptera frugiperda. Next base: position 2,031,268 of record NC_064232.1, on the reverse strand, counting down.
GATTGCAATAAGGGACGCTTCCAATATAAATTAGGGAATAGCCCCTGCCCCGCCAGCCCCTGTATATTTCTGTGCGTGATACTATGCCACTAATGATATATGTAATTATGTGCACACTAGCTTTCCGTATACGGTTTCTCCTGAGTGAAATTATAACTAGTTATACCAAAAATTATATAATTATAAATGCAGTAAGTAATAAAGTAAGCTGACTTGATAACTCTTGATCTCTTTCGACTAGTGTTCTAGGTTCGAAAAGCAGGAGTAGGAACGTGATGGTTTTTACTCAGTAAGAATCTGACACTCTTTTCTTCACTGAAAAGATTTTTTGTGACTTTCCCCTCTTAAAAAAACGCCCTTTATGAAACAAAGTGAAACTTTTAAACCACAATGTGCTGCAATCTCCAATCCTCTAACTAGCAAAGGAAAATTTATGGTAATTATTGTTAATTTCCCGATCAATTTTGATCACGGTGACCAGTCTATCTAACTGATTACCCCACTACGCAGAAGATACCTATTATGGTGCACAAGTCTGGCGCTGTTTGCACAGGTGCACTCTCTGTTCACTCACTCTCTGAACCCGATGGGACAGCAAACCGACAACAGACAGGTCAGGTGCAGAACCACGGCTTTACATCCTTTCAGTGGCACGGGGGTGAAACACCACCGAACTTCCTGACTCCTGGCTAATCATGGTTTTTTTTCTCAGAGAATCCCATTAATCCTTCATAATTAGATTTAGAGGAGGCAAATAGTTCAGAAGTGTACTGTCAGTTCCTGATTAAACTTTTGATTTGACATTTCAATTAGGTACGGTACCATCTACAACCACACATTTATCAACTACCGAAAACCGAAAGTTTTCATCGTTTACCATCTATATTCTTAATCATTACACCAAAACCAAAAAGTAAGTTAAGAATGTAGCTCTACTCAAATGTGCCAGTGACGTCACGAATGCGGTACCATCAATAACAACTCGCCAAACTTAACATCAACTGTAATTTTATGACCTCAAGGTAGTTTTTCGTTCGGCACGCAACTTACATAACTCGAAGACGGGTCGGTTACCCATTTTATGTGTCGATATAATATTTGGCAATGTGTATTAAGAAGTCCTGTTTGTTGGTATGTCTGTCTGTTATCTATAGAAAAGTTTTTTTTATATCTTTAATCACCTTTATATAAGATTTAGATTAGATTAAAGTGCATATTATGGTACGTAATGCCACTGTACAATGTACACCCATTTTCGTGTGTATGTAGACTCTTCGAAAAACCGAAATTAGCTTAGCAATATAATATAGAAAAGTTTTATTGGATAATAAAGGATGTTTTTTTTTTAATATCTGGGCAAACAAGTAAACTAATCACCCGATAATAAGCAATTAACACCGTTTTACACACCCTGAACACCAGAGGAGTTACGAGCGCGTTGCCGGTCTCCGGGGAATACCTTCTAAATATGGATCAAAGCTGCAGATAGAAATGCCTTTTTTGAGGAGGGATAATTATCCCCTTGCCTTGGGTGAGGCTCTTACTGATTAAACCACCCCGTTCCTACACCTGCTTCTCGAGTCGGAACCCCAGTAAACCCGCTAGGTAGTCCGCAGCTTCGGATCAGGGATTGAAATGTCTAGTGTTGAAATAATGAGTATAAAACATGAACCTATATTACCTTATTTCAATAATACTGAAAGCTGATCCCGTTGAACAGCCTTAATCCTAAACCAAAATCTTGCAGAAATTAGTACACGTTTTCCGCAAACTAAATAAGAAACCTTGTAGATTTTTCTCCAAGTATACAACGCAATAATTCGCAAACACATCCTGGCCCCAGTCACTAGTATGTTTCGCGTGACAGCTGCCAGTTATATCCACGAACAGGGCTCCCCACTTATTTATTCACAAGTGTCGGTATTCCGTACGTACGGACAAACAATGTCATTTTACTTATATCGTATACTAGTGAGCTTTAGTTCGTAGTGGTGTGTGTTTCTGGTAAAAATAAAGTCAGCTGTACCGATAATAAGCCTTCTGCATATAATTATGTTATAATCGTCAAGCAATACGCTTTTTTCTTGAAGGTTTGAAGGTCGTTTCGGTTCGGGAATACTGCCGAAGACAGCTCATTCCACAGTTTTGCTGTGCGAGGCCGAAAATTTGCGGAAGCTATTCTATTTTCTGATGCAACCTGAAGTTTTTAAACTACATGGCAAGTCTTATGTAGAGTGCTTCAGAACTGCCTTCTCGGTCTATTTGATGTAAATAATTTTCACTTTGACTTTGAGAGAAGGTTCTGTAGTGTATGAATATTACGGGTTATATTACTATGTTAAACTGGGCCAACGAGGCAGCCTGCTGGGCAAGGGGTTTCGGGTTCGATTCCCGGGTCGGGCAAGTATTACTGGGCTTTTTTCGGTTTTTCGAAAATTTCTCAGTAGTAGCACGGAGTCTGGAAATGTGCCCGGTATATGGCAATAGGCTCACCACCTATTACATGGGACTTACAACATAAATTGTGAAAAGTGGGTGTACACAGTGGCATTACGTGTCATAATGTGCACGTCTGCCTACCCCTTCAGGGATTAAAGGCGTGACGATATGTATGTATGTATTACTATGTTAACATGGCTGACTAGCGGGTTTACCGGGGCTCCGACTCGAAGGGCAGGAGTAGGAACGGGATGGTTTTAGTCAGTAAGAGCCTGACACTCACTCTCGCCTCGCCTAAGGCGGGAGAAGTTATTGGATGATTATCCACCCTTAAATTAAACCTCTGGAGAAAAATGGAGATAGTTAATACATCAAGGAAGACCATATAACATGTTTTATCCCAGAACTCATCCCCTAAGGTGTTAAAAGGCTAGTGGGAAGCGAAAATCATACGCATCAACAGATCAATTCTTGCATGGAAACCCAACAAGCCGGAGTTATTTCCGTCCGATCGCAAATGGCAATATGGAGGCTTGGATATACGTACAATGGAATGGCCAATAACCATGTTGATATTGAGATGGAAGAACTGCCGTTGACTGTTGATTCTTGGGTTCTGTACTCAGTATAATAAGGATGACAGGATATGAAAATTAAAATTCTATTTAGTCCGTCAGTTAGAAGTTTATAGTTTACTATGCAGTAGCAGCTTGAAGCAATCGATCATCATCCGCCTAAAAGTGGCCACTACTGCCCAAAGGCAGGCTCACACGGCTCACACGGAGAACGTTTGAGCATTAATCACCACGCTTGCTTAACACGGGTTGGTGATTTCAAACTTTTAATTAGAAATTATAAGCCCAGGTTTCCTCACGATGTTTTCCATCATCGTTTGTCAGTGATGTGGTGGTTAGAATAAGAATTCTCAAGAAGTCCGCAGTGTCTACAATTAGTATTCATAGGTTATACAACTTATAGACCATCTAACATCACGCTAAAACATTTAGAGACCAAGCAAGAACGGAGTATAAAATACAGGTGATGCCTATTATACCGGCCGCGCTAACATTTCTCGGGAAAACGTCATCGAAAGCCGAAACAGACTTGTGTCAGAAATCGAGACTTCTTTGCAGAGAATCTCAGATTGGGGTGAACTTAATCTGGTCCAGTTTAACCCTACTAAGACACAGGTCTGCGTGTTTACCGCTAAGAAACTACCGTTGGTCGTCTCACCTCAGTTTCAAAGTACCCCTCTGACTGCCTCAGCCGGTATTGGAATACTTGGCATCAACATTTCGAGCGACGTCCAGTTCCGTGGTCATCTGGAGGATAAGGCTAAATTAGCCTCGAAAAAGCTTGGTGTGCTCAACAGATCGAGGCAGTATTTCACTCCAGCCCATCGCCTGCTTCTATATAAGGCGCAAGTTCGGCCCCATATGGAATACTGCTCTCATCTTTGGGCGGGGGCACCCCAGTACCAGCTTCATCCTCTGGACCGCGTTCAGCGGCGTGCGGTTCGGATTGTTGAGTGTCAGGAAGTTTCAAACCGACTTGACACTTTGGCAATGCGTAGAGATGTAGCTTCGTTGTGCATTTTCTATCGCTTATACCACGGGGAGTGCTCTGAGGAATTGTTTGGTCTTATTCCTGCCGCTTCTTTTCGCCATCGACCCACACGACAGCATTTCCATCCCCACCATATAGATGGTTGGAAGGCCACAACTGTGCGCTTCTCGCGCAACTTTTTGCCTCGCACAGCAAAACTGTGGAATGAGCTGTCGTCGGCGGTATTTCCGAACCGATACGACCTTCAAACCTTCAAGAAAAGAGCATACACCTTTTTAAAAAACAAAGGCCGGCAACGCACCTGTGACTCCTCTGGTGTTGCGGGTGTCCATGGGCGGCGCTGATCGCTTACCATCAGGTGACTCGTTTGCTCGTTTGCCTCCTATTCCATAAAAAAAAAAAAAAAAAAAAAAAAATGTATGTCAAAATAATGATATTTATTACAGTTCGGTTCGGGAACCCGTGGCTGGTACGAACGGTAACGACTGCATGTGTGTATATTCTATCTACATGTATGTGAACATTTTATTGGTATTGTATTTGTATTGTATTCCGAGGTTCCGGATTGCTATTTTTGGTTGCCGTAACTTAGGTATAGGTTGAGGTTACGTAAGACTTGTAAGGGCGGCGATACACGGCCGGCTTCAAGCAGTCAGGATCGACTGCGAATATGTCGTGGTGGCCCGGAGGTATAAGATGCCTGCTCCTCATGGAGCAAGTACCAATGTGACTTTTTCCGAGTTATCAGTACCTACTTTCTAAGATTATTTAGAAACCACTGACAGACAGTGAAGAAAAATATCGTGAGGAAAACTTAATTTCTGATTATAAGTTTGGAATCGCCAACCCGCATTGCGCAAGTGTGGTGATTAATGATGAAGCCCATCTTCTCTTTGTGAGAAGAGGTTTTGGTCAGCAGTGGCTACTCACACATTGAAGTTTGAATAAAACATCACGCTACAATCAAAAGAAGCCAAGCAGCTACTGAAACAGTGCGAGAATAGTTACTAAAAGTAAATTATGACCAAATAATTACCTCACTGAACAAAACAATTCCATTACCAATAAAACGTTCTTAATTACACAGTTAACATTTAGAAAAAATACAATAAATAGGACAAAAGGTTCTGCCTGAAATATGAACGCCTATTGTCCATTAGTACCTGAAGTTTAAGCTTGATTTATGAAACTGTCATTATGTAAGGCATTTTTTTCCAGAAGTGATATTATTATTATTTATTTATTAACCGACCTCAAAAAAGAAGGAGTATAGGTTTTCTATTTGACCTGTATGTATGTATGTTTGTGCGCGATTATCCTACGTTTAGTTGAATTGAGTTAGATGGGGTTTTCAGTCATTGGGTAACAAACATACACACAAACTATTCACATTACAAATGTTATTATAGCTTGTTTTATGGCTTAAGCCGGTAAACGAGCAGATGGATCACCTGATGGTAAGCAATCGCCGCCGTCCATGGACATCTACAACATTAGAGGCGATACAATTGCTTTGTTGGCCTTTTTGGGGTAAGGAATTTAAGAGTTGTTTGGGAATAGGGGATTGGGAAGATTGGGAAGGAGGGTAATTGGGCCTCCGGTAACCTCACCCACACAACGAAACACAACGCAAGCGTTGTTTCAGTGTATGAGGCCGTGGTATCACTCCGGTCAAGCCGGCCCATTCACGCCGAAGCATGGCTCTCTCACACTTAAATCACAAAAAACGAACAACAAATATTCCGTCTATAATGTTGGTTCGCCATTCACCACCACATATTCAAATACAAAACTGCCCAAAATCTTAATAATTTACACCTCCAACAATGTATCAAGAGAAAGACTCCCATTCTTTACAAATCCTTCCACGAAAATTGACTGGATGCCATACTCATAAATATCCATACACCGACATTACTAACAAATACATCTTGATACCAACGTAAGGAATAAAAATGGAAGCTGAATACTGCAGTCTTCTTGGATTTATGAACAAAAGAAAATGTATTTTAAAGCAGTGCTTCCCAAATGTTGGTCCGTAAAAGACAAAAAATGGTCCGCGAATTGAAATATAACTAGTGGTCGCCTAGTGGTCGAAATTCGACCATATACGATTTATTTTACAATACCACTTAACATACGTTGAAGGATAATCTAGACACACGGCAGTGTGTCCGCTCTAGACACACGGCAGTGTATCCGCCAAGTTCGAGCAAAAAAACCGACACACCGGCCGTGGGTTATATTACACGAACCATTTCGGGCCAAGTTCGACCCACCTATAACTCAAAATCTATTTTATCTACGCATATGAAATTTCTAGTATCTATCGAGATCTACTTACTTATCTAAAATACAAAATTTCATTAATGTACCTATTGTAGATCTTGAGATATTGACGTCAGAAAATCGCTATTTTTACTATACACTCACTGACTGACTCACTCACTCACTCATCAAAAACCTAGACCACTTCCAATAGTCGTATTGACTTGAAATTTGGCATGGAGGTAGGTCTTTAGGTCAAGGTAAAGGAAAAAATCTGAAAATGGCCAAGTGTGAGTTGGTTTTAAAAATAATGAAGGTGTAAATTCATACCCCTAAGGAACTAAAACAAAAAAATTATCTATATCTTCCAATGGTCGTACCGACCTAAAATTCGTTACGAAGGTTTGTATTTAGTCAAAGTAAAGTAAAATAAGAAAAAAAGAAAATAAACCTTACAAAAATAAATGAAATCCCACCCAAAACATAAATGTGAAAGGATGCCAAGTTCGATAATATTGGAATGCTTCGCCTATAAAAGAAGTGAGATCTAAATAAGTACCAAGTTCCATACACAGACCTCAGTTAAAAATGATATAACTTGGCAAGTTTTAATAGAAAATTATATACTTGACTCATTGCGTTTAGTAGGTTTATAACAAAGTGTGTGAAACCTTGCCAACTTGTTATATCATTTTTAACTGAGGTCTGTGTATGGAACTTGGTACTTATTTAGATCTCACTTCTTTTATAGGCGAAGCATTCCAATATTATCGAACTTGGCATCCTTTCACATTTATGTTTTGGGTGGGATTTTTGTTTAACGAATTGCTATTAGTTTTGTAAAATTCAAATTAATATTATTATATTCCGGCGCATCATGAACAGGAAAACTCTATTTATATGAGACGTGAGAATATCATCGCAATGTCTGACAATTTTGACGTTTTGTCAAATACTATGTAATGTTTTATTTATTGATTTAATGTACTTTATAAGAATTATTTTTGAAAAATATTAGCGTGCTGGACTTCTCCTACACATAAACTATAAGTGTACCAAATTTTATGTTCGTAAAAAGGGGTCCAAAGTTTTTGCATCACGTATTAAAATATAGATTACACAAGACTACAACATCTCTGACCAATAAATACCACCAGTTAATTTGATGGAATGGAGCTATACAACCTACATAGCTCCGTCCCTCTTGCACTGCTCAGTGATCGACCATTCTGACACAATTATAATAGCAGACTAAGGCCCCAGGTTGTCTGTACGCTCGTTTGCCGGCTTATACCATAAAAAAATTGGTGGTAGCCAAACCCATCAACAGCAACGTAGCATAGCATATCGTTCCATACTCTCTATGTACCTTCTGATCCGCTGATCTGGAGGTCATTGGAAGAGGCTTGTGTACAGCAGTGTCTTGTAGCTGATATGACAATGACTCTCTGCCTACCCCAAAGGAACAAAAACCATGATATGCAACATAATTGACACGCAATATAATTTCTATGTCAATCTAGAAGTTAAAGAAAAAAAAAACATATCCTTGACAAATTTTCAATACTCAAATACTTTATTGCTTTCCACATGTAAGACTTAGGTGGTAAACTTAACTATGACACAATGTGGACCCTGTCGGGCACAACAATACTATGTTTTAAATGGATATCGTTAACTGGTTCAGTTCTTTCTTATTATATTTGCGAGGTCCCAGGAGAGGTGGAAGAAAATGTGTTTCTGTACTCGATACCCGGCGTCGGGTTGACCTTGGCGACACAAACTTCGTAATAATAAAGATGCTGCTAGCGAAAATAATGTAATATGACTTTTGTTTTTCGATGAGGTAGACATAGACAGAAGTAGCATTGTTTCTGATTTTCACTATTCATTAGATATTAGTAATACCTTTTGGATAATAAGGTAGATCACTGATTTTTATTTTAGTGTCCGTCTTGTAGATTATTTTAAAATACATGTATTTGCATACACGTATTTGTTTTTCTTACGGAAACAAATACTTTCGAAGATATTTTGATTGGAAATGTCGCGTGACATCGTTTATAGGTACGTTTTATACACAGAAAACCGACGTAAAACAACGCTTTCGTTGTGTTGTGTGAATGAGGTTACCGGAGGCCCAATTACCCCCTTTCCCAATCCCCGATTCCTCAATAACCCTTAAATTCCTAACCCCTAAAAGGCCGGTAACGCACTTGTAACGCCTCTACTGTTTCGGTTGTCTATAGGCGATGGCAATTGCTTACTATTAGGTGGTCTGTCTCAACTCACAAGTCATCATCTAAAGTCCTTAAAAACCTACCCATAGATTTTTTACTTATAACACATTCGCACAAACAAATAATAATCACACACATAAACAAATTATTCCTCTCTGTTACATATTTCATGCTATCTGTGGCAAGTCAGCCACTTATAAGGGTGTAAACAATTTTATAATCTTCTTTTGTTTTATGAAATACTAGCGACCCGCCCCAGCTTCGCATGGGTGCAATGGTTATATTATACCTGTATTATACATAAAAACCTTCCTCATGAGTTACTCTATCTATTAAAAAAACCGCATCAAAATCCGTTGCGTAGTTTTAAAGATTTAAGCGTTCATAGGGACATACAACATGACAGAAAAAGCGACTTTGTTTTATACTATGTAGTGATATTCAGTGTGCTTCTGACTATTTGTTTAATTTACATGCAAAATAATTTCAACAGTATATGTTGAAAATATATAACACCCTCAAAAACGCAGCAAGTATCAAAACCCGCAGTTCACTACACGAGTATATTGACAAATCGTTTTCCCGGCCGCGCTCCTTCGGTGGTGCGAATTCGGTCACATCCACTGGCCGCAACGTGCCGCCTAAATAATATTAGCTGTCCATTATTATTGGCTACGCTTTTGTTTTTCTCACTCATTTTATTTCATAGAAAGAGAGAGTGGAAGAGATGTATGTTTGTTACGTTATAGGGCTTATAAAATAGCATACATATACACATAGCATATAGCATACACAAATGGTAAAAAATGGGTGTAAGTACATTGTATATCGGTATTAAGTGTCGTAATGTGCATCTCTGCCTACCCTTTCGGGGATTAAAGGCGTGACGTTGCATACACATACATATGTACATACATAACTTCACGCCTGTTTCCAATGGAGGTTTTTACAGACAATGGAACGCCAATTGCTACGATTCTTACATACCACTTTGCTACATCAACAGTCATCATTCATCAATATTTTCATACATGCTCGTCGGTTACGGGGCTCCGGCTCGAAAAACAGGAGTAGGAACGGGCTGATTTTTAGTCAGTTAGAGTCTGACACTCCCTCTCGCCTCGCCCAACGTGGGAGATGTCATTAGATTGATTTTCTCCTTATAAAAAAGGGTGTAGTGTTATTAATTAAACTGAATAAATTTTCCAACGACGATAGATCCGAGCATCGAATCTTAGTCCTTTTACTCGACAGTCGCACTTACAACAACTCGACCAATCAAATAAAGACTTCCCTTCGTCTCACACCTAAACCACACCTTTATTGTAACACAGTTAAGGTTCAAAATCCCCTGACAGAATAATCTTTTAACGAGGAACTGTGGAATTGTTTGAAGTACCAATATTATTGAGCTGATGATCGAAGGGGCCGGGCAGACATCATTTATCATATTAAACAACGAGGTTAAGTGTATGCTGTATGGGAACTGTACTGATTTGATAAATTGACAGCTTCTAATATTGTTGTTTGTTTTATTACCGTACCTACAGGGACTATAGTCCGCACAATATAAGAAGTCAACTCTAACAGTTGTCATCTAGATCGGTTGCTGCTTATGACCAATTTCTAAGTCATATCATAATATAAAATAACCGATTTTTAAGAATATTTTAATTCTTCGATTATTTCGTCTATTTAAATGCATTTATACGTATAATATTTATATAAAAATAAATGTATTGCTTACAAATAAAAAGTATGTATCCCATAACTGCAGACTATATAGCGGGTTACCGAGTCTCCGGGTTAAAGAGCAGGTGTAAGCACGGGGTGGTTTTTAGTCAGTAAAAGTATGACATTCTCGCCTCAGCCAAGCCTGGAGAAGTCTTCCCTTAAAAAAAGTTTATGCCGCAGATTTATAGATACATACAGATAGTGTGTATAAAAATTATATGTACAACCAGTAATGAATTGTTTAGAAACGCAATAACTTATGGAGTTATTGCGTTTCTAACCCACATAACGAATCATACCCAATATCACATTTAACCACCCACCCCATCAAAAAAAGAACTATCCTCTCATACTCTCAGCATATTCCAATTTTTGCGAAAGCAACAAACTGTGTCCATTTTTTAAACACAAGCCTTTTTGGCCTCATGGGGCCCAAGTACAAGGCCTTTCCATTTATATGGGAGTGGCCTGGACTCAGGGGACCACCTTTGGCCCTGGAACCTTGACAACGACTGTTTTTACAGTTTCTGGCTACAAGATTGCGTTAAAATTTTTGTATAACGACATACTTGTGAGTACCCGCGAGTTTGCTTGGGTTTTCGAAAATAGGGATGATGACGGGGTATGGAAATTAAAAGGCTATTTATTTAATCCGTCATTTAGGTAATCTATACTTATAATATTATAAAGCTGAAGAGTTTGTTTGTTTGTTTGTTTGAACGCGTTACTTCAGTAACTTCTGGTCCGATTTGAATAATTATTTTTGTGTTGGGTAGTGCTTTTATTGAGGAAGACTATAAAACATCACGCTATGATTATTAGGAGCCAAGCAAAGCGGGTGAAACCGCGCAGAAGTAGCTAGTGAAATATAATAAAATAAATGCCTTTTTGTTACAATAGAGGAAGAGTCCCATAATATTTTTATAATAGCCATCGTGAGACATACTAAATTAACTAAAAATCACGGTTTACTCACGTATTATTTAATGGAGAAAAGCTCTACTAGTTTCGAGTCACAGGGGGACTCTCATCATGAGCAACGTGGGCAGCCGGCAACGTAATTTTAACGCCGCCCATGAACACCTCTGATGTTTCGGGTGTTCATGGGCGGCGGCGATTGCTTACCATCAGGTGATCCGTCTGCTCGTTTACCGGCTTATATCATACAAAACTGCCTCGTTGGTCGAGTGGTCGCAAGTGCGACTGCCGAACAAAGGGTCTCGGGTTCGATTCCCGGGTCGGGCAAAGTATTACTAGGCTTTTTTCGAATTTTCGAAAATTTCTCGGTAGTAGCACGGAGTCTGGAATTCTGTCCAGGATATGGCAATAGGCTCACCCCCTATTACATGGGACTTATAACACAAATGGTGAAAAGTGGGTGTACATTGTATAGCGGCATTACGTGCCGTAATGTGCACCTCTGCCTACCCCTTCGGAGATAAAAGGCGTGACGTTGTATCATAAAAAACCGATATACTTACTATCCGAGAATCAAAACTAAGACCCCAAACTTCGAAGCCTTTATCCCAACCTCTGTTCTAAACCAACAATCACATTTTAAAAGGCAACGCCCTCATCATCACAGGTAATTAAAATACAAGCTAAAATATTACCTACCCCCAACAGTTAAAGTACAAAATTGAATGACAAAGAGTAAGTCTGCATTTTATAGGCAGGCAGATGCGTGATCTTAATACGTATCGTAACAGCAACTGTTGCTAATTCTATTGCTATTAGTTGCAATGTCTTAGCAATTTGAGACAACGTTTTGAATGACATCAGAATTGTGACATTTGACATTTAATGTTTAGGGTTTTTGTTACTTAATTGTTTCAAAAGAAAATTCTACAGGCTGTCTGTACACTGGAGCGGAGCGTAGTAGCGGATTGAAGATACGGAGAAATATTAACCAATAGGATTGCTCAAAATCTGACCGCTAAACAGGGGGCCTACTTCGATTCTCGAATCCGAACTTTCGTTTAATTTTCGGCCGTAGGTACTATTGATTTACTCATAGAATTACTTGAAATAACGTCTTATTTTTAATTTCATATCAAAAGTTATTTATTTATCTTCACTAGTGGTCGCCTAGTGGTCGAAATTCGACCATATACGATTTAATTTACAATACCATTTAACATACGTTCAAGGATAATTTTTATTTAACGAATTGCTATTAGTTTTGTAAAATTCAAATTAATATATTCCGGCGCATCATGAACAGGAAAACTCTATTCATATAAGACGTGAGAATATCATCGCAATGTCTGTCGATTTTGACGTTTTGTCAAATACGATCAGATACTATGCATGGTAGTGTGTGTAATGTTTTATTTATTGATTTAATGTACTCAACTTCTACACATAAGTGTACCAAATTTTATGCTCCTACGTCCGCGCAATTTTCGTAAAAAGGGGTCCAAAGTTTTTGCATCACGTATTAATATATAGATTTCATTCGTTCATTTTTGTTCACGAAAGTACTCAATAAATAGAATTGTAGTATACAATCTGCGTAGTTTCGTTCGAAACTTCATTTTTCGTTGAATTAGAGTAGGCCCCCAGAAGCGGAGATATTGTTGTCCGCTTGTTGGGTGCTTTTCCACCAGAGATGTGCTGTGCACATAGCTTAGCACTGGTGGAAACGGACTCATGTAAGCTATGTTTTTTATATAGAAACTAGCGGACCCGACAGACGTTGTCCTGTCTACACGTCTTTAATTTGAAAATTTGTCGGATCCAATGTAAAACATTCCAAAATCAACAACTACTAATAAATTAAAAATTAATTAAAAAATCATTGCCCAGCGGACAAAATTGTGAATCTAAACCATTCTCAGATCCCCTTGAACACATACAAAAAATTTCATCAAAATCGGTCCAGTCGTTTAAGAGAAGTTCAGTGACATACACACTTACAGAAGAATAATATATATAAAGATATGCGTGCTATGGATGGCTTCCTTACTATCGATAGATTGCATACTCGAGCTGCGCATCTTCCTCGCACAGCTACATAGCTTAGTATTAGTGGAAACAAGTGAATGATCAGGTTTTAACTGGCAGATTGTCTGACAATTCCATTTTAACACATTGAACACCGTGGTAGTCACCGGTGACCGACGTTAGCGAAGGATTTGCCTTCAACAGTTTTCTATTGGCAGTCAAAGACTTAAATGAGTAATAAATCAAGTTTACTAGTGACTCTCCCAACCTCAAAACATCACGCAAAACAATAAGGAATTACTCCTATTACTCCTAATTACCCACAATGTAGTAAATAAAATACAAACACTAATCCCGTCCACAATTACTTGCAATCCCTGTATTATTGTTGTGTTTATTAAATTAAACGACTTGATGTGAGATGACTTGTATTTTACATTATATTACAATGTTAATTATTTTATATATAAGTAGGTGCGACTGCACTCGACACACGTAAGAATGACAGTGGTCGTTGACCTCAGACCATAGTGACGGGGTAATGACATGAACGAATGATACTAAATTAGTGATGTAACATCCCCCTTCTTAAATTAAAAAATTAATCTATTTCATCGATTAACCTTTGTGTTGGTCTCACAACACGACCTGACTTAGTTTTGTACAATTGTGGGAATTTTGGATTCTCCGGCTCCTGTCTGTCACCCTCATCTCTCCCCTGCGAAGAATTGGACCTCATAGGAGTGGGGTTGTCACTGCCATTACAATATTTATGCCTTAAGTGTACCCTATTTCTCCTATACCTGACTTTATTTATATCTTCTACAATGTATGACCTATTATCTGGACATCTTTCCTTCACAGTGGCATGTTCCCAATGACTCTTAGGATTTCTCTTAAAATATACATGATCATTTGGTTGTAACATAGACAATGGTTTAGTATTCCTATTATAATACTTTGACTTATTTAAATTATTTTTGACAACAGACTTTTCATATTCTTTAAATCTTACAACCTTTGGCTTTAACCTTTTATATGACACTGGTATGTTATCTCTTAAAGTTCTAGACATTAACAATTGAGCGGGTGACGACAGATTATTCTTAGGTGTGTTTCTATAATGCAATAATGCTATGTATGGATCTGATCCATTTTCCTTACATTTTCTTAGCATATTTTTGACAATTTTGACTGAGCTTTCTGCTTGACCATTTGACTGTGAATGATATGGGCTAGTGACTACATGTTCTATGTCCCATTCATTTAGAAAATTTTTAAATTCTACTGACTGAAATTGTGGACCACCATCAGACACTAAAGATAATGGTATCCCATGACGTGCAAAAATTGACTTTAAATGTGTGATTACATTGCTTGAACGACTGTCTTTGTTTAACAAAGCAATTTCTATAAATTTTGAGTAGTAATCAGTGACAATTAGATAAGTTAAATTATCAAAATACATTAAATCTATACCGACTTGTTGCCATGGATACTTACAAATTTCAAAATTTTGTAGTGGTTCCTTTTGGTTACATGGTTTGAATTTAGCACATATTAAACATTGTTCTACTATGTTTTTTATATCTGTAGACATATTTGGCCAATATAAAGATTCTCTAGCTAATTTCAAACATTTATTTATACCTTGGTGACCTTTATGTATTTTATCTAACATTTCTTTGTACATTGACTTAGGAACAATTAATTTTGAACCTTTAAATATTAAATCTTTAATTACATGAATTTCAGCTTGAATATTCCAATATGGTTTTAATAATGGACTTACATTGTTTTTATTTTTAGGCCATCCTTCATAATAATATTTCTTTAACAATTGCAAACTTTCATCTTTCTTAGTTTCCTGACTTAATTTTGTGCTATATTCTTTACTAATTGCTAGATTTGAATACATTAAATTTACATGACATGACATTTCAGACTCATTTTCAGGTACATAATTTTCCTGAATAGCTGCTCTAGATAAAGTATCTGATATATACATTTCTTTACCAGGTACATGTATGACTTCTAAATCATATTTTTGCAAGGTTAACATCATACGTTGTAATCTTGCAGGTACATCATGAAGTGGTTTTTTAAATAAATAGACTAATGGTTTATGATCAGTATGTACTGTTACTTTATGACCATAGACGTATTGGTGAAACTTTTCACAACCAAATTGTATTGCTAACAATTCTTTCTCAATTTGAGCATATCTTTCCTGGGTTATGGTGAGAGTTTTAGAACTATATGCAATAGGTTTATTATTTTGCAAAATTACTGCACCTAATGCTGACTTTGACGAATCGACTGACAAGACTAATGGAATTTGTGGATTGTAATGAGCTAAGACTGGTGATCTTGTGATCTCCTCTTTCAAAATTTTAAGACATTTCTCATGATTCTCATCCCAAATCCAGACTGAATCTTTTTTCAAAAGATTTCTTAATATTTGAGTTTTTTCTGACAAATTCTTAATGAATGGACCTAGGTAATTAATCATACCTAATATTCTTTGCAACTCTTTGACATTGGTTGGTGTGGGCATCTCGAGTATTGCTTTGACTTTCTCTTGATCAACCCTAGCACCATCTTTATTAAATACATAACCAAGAAAACATACCTCTGACACTAGAAATTTACATTTCGACTTGTTAAATTTTAAATTAACTTGACGTGCTCTTTGCATAACTTTATGTAGTCGTTCATTATGAACCGACTCATTAGGACCATGTACTAAAATATCATCAATGAAAATTAAAACTCCTTCCAAATCACCGAACAAATTCATCATAATTCTTTGAAATATTTCAGACGAAGCACTTATGCCATAAGGCAATCTTAAGTACCTGTATCTACCAAATGGTGTTTGGAAAGTACACAGATCTGAACTATATTCATCTAACTTTATCATCCAGAAACCTGAGAAAGCGTCTAGATGCGTAAAACATGCAGCACCTTTTAACTGTGACCGTATCTCATCTATAGACTTTAACGGATAATGTTCTCTCATTATACAATTATTTAAGTTTCTAGGATCTAAGCATATTCTTAATTGACCTGAACTTTTGACAGTGACTACCACAGAATTTACCCATTCAGTTGGTTTTGTGACTTTTTGTATGACTTGCATTTGCTCCATGCGATCCAATTCCTCGCGCAGTTTTCCTTGCAACGCAAACGGAACTTTCCTTGGCGGATCGATACACGGAACTGCACCAGGCTTGAGTTTCAGATGACAGACTGGGGGTAGACATCCAAGACCCTTAAACAAATCATCATATTGTGTAAGAATTTGTTTACAAAAATCTTGTTTTGTGACGGAAAATACACGTTTTATTATACCTAATTTTTCGCAAGTGGGAAGACCTAAGACAGTTGGACAGAGTATATTTGCTACAATGAACACTATATTTTCACAAATATTTCTATTTTCTATGTTTAAATTACATTTTAAATTTACTTTGCCTAGAATTGGAATGTTATTGCCACCAAATCCTGTGACATTTACATGACATTGATCAATTTGTGACTTTGACAGATTAAGAAATTTGAAGTTTTTGACAGATATGACGTTTACATCTGCGCCTGAGTCTATGACACAATTTATTTTTCGGTTACCCACATGTAAGTTTATTTTCCATGAACTACCTGAATAATGATTTTCTGAAACTGAATTACCCTTGACATGACTAATTTGTTGATTTAAATTATTTAGATGAGATGCTACGTTTGGTATATTTGAATGCACTATGTGATTATTTGACTGACAATGATGTGACTTCTTAGTGTACTTGTGGTGATTAATGTTTTGGAAGTGTGTATTATGTGACTTATTGACGGACTGACTGTTCTTATTGGATTTATTATAGTTAACATGTCCTTGACCTAGACTATGACTGTTTTTATTGTTATTTATTGTCTTACGACTGACGGACGGACTTTTATTAGTGTAGCAATGATAATGATGCGCATTAAAGTGAGCACTTTGACTATTCTTATTTTGACTTATTTGACTTATATGACTATTTTTATTAAGACTTTGACTTGTAAGACTGTTTTTATTATGACATATTTGACTTGTATGACTGGTGTGTGAGTGCAATTTGACTGGTGCTTGACTATATGACTGACTTTTTGACTGTTTTTGTGGCTGACTGTATGACTGTTTATGTAAATGACTAAGATGATTATGACTCGACTGACTGTTTAAAATTCCTACAAAATAATTATCATTTTGTATTGACTTGGAAGTAAACGAATACAACTGTCTGACTTGTTTATTCTTATAGCAAAACTTAGCATAATGACCAAATGAGTTACATGACCTGCATTGTACTCCGATCGCTGGGCACTTCGTTCGATGAGACTGCCCACAGCGACCACACGTTGATGCTGACTGCCTCATCGGACTGGGAGACTTCCACGTGGCCCGATGTGGCGTTTGACTTGAAGCACGCTGTCGACAGACTCGTCGACCGCCGCTCCTTTGACGCAGTTGCATCACCTTCTCGCCGTCTTCGACGATGGACTTGTTTATCATCTTGTCTGCATCCTGCTGTGCGACAATTAGGGTTTTCGCCAACTCTCGCATCCTCTCATATGTGAGGTTGGGCTCTTGCAACAGCCTTTGACGGATGTGTGACAGATCCATGTGCAGGTTGGCGATGAAAATATCCCGGATCATGGATTCGCGCAGGGTTCCAAACTCACAATCCTGGCTCTTTATCTCCAGATCGGTGATGAAATCGTCGATGCTCTCGGATTGAGCTTGCCTCCTTGTAAAAAACATGTACCTGCACATGGTAAGATTTTTCCGTGGCTCAAAGTACAGGTCGAATTTCTCCTTGACGTCCTCTATTTTGGCTTCATCCAGGCTGATGTTAAAGGTATTGAAGATTTCGAGACCTTTAGGGCCAATACTGTGAAGCAGAATGGCCACCTTCCGCTTCTCCTCCGACCTGTCTAGACCTGATGCCAGCATATACAGCTCCAGTCGCTGCCACCATTTCCTCCACGCCTCCGCGTTGTTCGCGGTTGCCTCCGACGACAACTTAAGACACTCCAGACCGGCCACACGGCACCTCGTGTCGCCGACGTCTTCGGTAGACATTTTGTTTTTTTTTAATTTTTCGTTAACAAACGAATCTTCTTTATTTCGTTGTTAATCCCACTTCTGACACCATGTATTATTGTTGTGTTTATTAAATTAAACGACTTGATGTGAGATGACTTGTATTTTACATTATTTTACAATATTGATTATTTAATATATAAGTAGGTGCGACTGCACTCGACACACGTAAGAATGACAGTGGTCGTTGACCTCAGACCATAGTGACGGGGTAATGACATGAACGAATGATACTAAATTAGTGATGTAACAATCCCTACATGTGTTGCTAAGTGTTGCCAACTGTTGCTAAAATTGACATTGTTAAAGTGCCCGTTAACATTAATAGTTATTTAGGGAACGTTGGTGTGGTAACACTGAACGCGATGGTGGCGCCCTCTCCGTTTTTATGTTAGGTTATCATTAAGTTACTTTTTATTTATTGATATGCTTAAATAGACTAGATAATAGGTACTAACGCGGGCGCCGAACGTCTCGATGCTAACAGCTGATCATGCGAAAGCAAGCGCGCGAAATTTTGTTGTTTTGTTATTGTGATAAAAATTAAACTAATGAGTAAAAAAATTAGTAAACATAACCCTCCTTCTGTCGCAGTCGGGTAAAAAGTACTTCTTTGGGAAACTTGTTTGTAATCATGAGTACTATCACGTGTTTAAATAGCCTTCACTTATTATAAGAAACATAAAAAAATAGGAAAATTATTACTAAAAACCAACGACTTTTCGGTTGTCCGGATTTCCAAAAGCTTCTTTGACCAGTGTTCAGTAACATACCTGAAACAAAAGAAATAGACAATTAATACAGAAAATATTTTAAGAAAACTTAATAGGAATTCAGTGTCATTTATTTCCATAAATATCAGCTTTTTTTTGATGGGGAAAAATCATACAATGACTTCTCCCGCCCTGAGCGAGGCGGGAGGGAGTGTCAGACTCTTACTGACTAAAAACCACCCCGTTCCTTCTCCTGCTTTTCGAGCCGGAGCCCCGGTAAACCCGCTAGGTAATCCGCAGCTCCGGATAAACATCAGCTGGAATACGTCCGTGTGTTGGTATTAGATAAGCTCCGAAACTGCTGGACCGATTTAAAAAGTTCATTCGCCAATGGAGTTTACTTTTCAAGGAGTAACATAGGCTACAATTTTAATACTGATATTCCAAAACGGGTTCGACACCAACTCGAGAGAAATTTACGAATATCCACTTTATTATGGAATAGGTGGCAATTGAGCAGACGAGTCACCTGATAGTATGCGACGCCAGCGCCGCCCATTTCACGTGCAATTTCTATTAATTCATCCATTCTTAGAAAACTAGTAGTTAATATTAATGTTACAAGGAAAAGCATTTAAAACATCGTCAAAACTTTGACCGATTTCACGGAACAGAATAGTTTAAAAACCTATTTTTAGTTATCGAGGCGTGTTGTATGCAAATTCAGAGCAGCACTTAGTTTCCATTCTTTTAAAAACTTAGAACTACTTTATACAACAGCTCATGTAGTGTAGATGTCCAGTCAACAAGGATGTAGCGAGGTTGACTGTCCAGGCGACACACGTACTTAGGTATCGTCATGAGCTAATGTTCACATGTAAACAGCAGCTCTTGTAGTGTAGATGTCCAGTCAACAAAGATGTAGCGAGGTTGACTGTCCAGGCGACACACGTACTTAGGTATCGTCATGAGCTAATGTTCACATGTAAACAGCAGCTCTTGTAGTGTAGATGTCCAGTCAACAAAGATGTAGCGAGGTTGACTGTCCAGGCGACACACGTACTTAGGTATCGTCATGAGCTAATGTAAATAGCAGCTCGTGTAGTGTAGATGTCCAGTCAACAAGGATGTAGCGAGGTTGACTGTCCAGGCGACACACGTACTTAGGTATCGTCATGAGCTAATGTTCACATGTAAACAGCAGCTCATGTAGTGTAGATGTCCAGTCAACAGGGATGTAGCGAGGTTGACTGTCCAGGCGACACACGTACTTAGGTATCGTCATGAGCTAATGTTCACATGTAAACAGCAGCTCATGTAGTGTAGATGTCCAGTCAACAAGGATGTAGCGATGTTGACTGGCCGCCAAATTTGCATTATTTTGTGAAAATTGATAGTTTTTTTTATGGTATAAGTCGGCAAACGAGCCGACAGATAACGAGTAGGTAGACCCAAAAACTAGAAGCATTACAAGTGCCTTACCGGCCTTTTGGGGGTTAGGAATTTAAGGGTTGTTGGGGAATCGGGGATTGGGAAGGGGTGTAATTAGACCTCCGGTAACCTCACTCACACAACGAAACACAACGCAAGCGTTGTTTCACGTCGGTTTTTGGTAAGGCCGTGGTATCACTCCGGTCGAGCCGACCCATTCGTGCCGAAGCGTGGCTCTCCCACACTTTCTCACTTTATAAAAGAAACTGTTTACAGTCAAAACAAAAGGGCACGTCAATACAAAACTCAGGAAAGTAACAAACTAGTTTCAAGTCAAGTAAACTCCGTGACATAACTGTAGGAAAGTTAAAAATGATAAGTTATCGTACAAGTTTGAGTTAAGTTAGAGGAGAGAAGTCAAGTTTATGCGAATGTTAGTAGTTTTTGTCGCTTTACACGTATTGTTTGTCTAAGTTGAGTTTAAGTAATGTGAAGATAGAGTTTCTGAGATGGCGGGGACTTGTGTGACTGTCTAGGAGATGCATTCTCAAGTGAATAAGTGTTTCGTTTGATATTTTTATTTGTGATGTGTTCCTTGTAGGTGTGCGTGAAGAGTTAAGATGTTCCTACATGTGATATCTCAATGTCGTTTACTTTAAAATTATTTATGTTATAAGCCGGTAAACGTGTAGGCGGATTACCTGATGGTAAGCAATCGCCGCCGCCCATGGACATCCAAAACACAAGAGGCGTTACAAGTGCGTTGCCGGCTTTTTGGGGTTAGGAATTTAAGGGTTGTTGGGAACAGACGATAGGAAAGATTGGTAATTGAGCCTCTGGTAATCTCCGAAAGACAACAAAGTCAAAGCTGTAATACCAACTGACTTGATGCTTATTGTGTCAGAATGTATGTTGCCGTGCCCTAACCGGGTTTCATGTTATCTAATATCTATGTACCTAGACCTACACATAAATGCAACAATTTATTTGAAATTGCTATTGAAGTTTTTTTCAATTTTAACTTTTTCCTTAACCCATTAAAAGAACCCAAAACCTTGAGCCGTATAACTCAAGCTATCATCCTACATCAACAAAAACCAACCACATACTTCTAATTGTATACTTTTTTTACCCTAAAGTTGTTTAAAACAGCAATCAGGAACAGCTCACCTGGGAACGAACCCGCACTAGGTAACAGTGGTTCTCCAGTCCTGAGAGACGACCTTCAACCTGACCGCCCACTCGACTTCTTATTACGAAGGAGTTTGGTACAAGTTACAAAAAACTGCTATAAGATATAAAAAAAAAAACTAGCAACCCGCCCCAATAGTACCTACAATAGTGATATATTATGCTTGTATTATTTATACATATAAACTTTCCTCTTGAATCACTCTATCTATTAAAAAAACCGCATCAAAATCCGTTGCGTTGTTTTAAAGATACAAAGGGACATAGGGACAGAGAAAGCGACTTTGTTTTATACTATGTAGTGATATATAATGCCCTTTTTTTACACAGAACGAAACAGGGAAGAATTATTAGACTAATATTGTAAATGTAAAAAATTGTTTGTTTGTTGATAAACATTCAATCCGTCAATTACGCTGAAACTACTGGACGGATTTTGATGAAATTTGGTATACAGACTGGGTATGAGCTGATTTGCGTGATACTATTATCCTACGGGAAAGCAGGCAAAGCCGCTATTGAAACTATAGTGTTGCGTGTCGGAGCTGCGGACTACCTAGCGGGTTTACCGGGGCTTCGGCTCGAAAAGCAGAAGTAGGAATGGGATGGTTTTTAGTCAGTAAGAGTCTGACACTCCCTCTCGCCTCGCCCAAGGCGGGAGAAGTTATTGGATGATTTTCTCATGGATCTGTTGCTTACACTCAGGTGATCCGTCTGATTGGCTTGCCTCCCGTTTTTATAATATAGTGCGTGTTCTTATTCAGAACATAGGTAAATATATGTTTTTTATATCATATCATCACGCATGTTTTTTATCCTTTTTTATCCGCTAAGAAGTAGGCAGAGGTGTACATTATAGCTCATAATAACACTGTACAAAGTACTTTTCACAAATTATGTTGTAAGTCCCACGTAATAGGGAGTGAGCCTATTGCCATATACTGGGCACATTTCTAGACTCCGTGTTACTAATAAGATATTCTCGAAAATCAAATCATAAATAAACATATAATTATTACGTAACTCTCCGCTCTCGCTCGTACCTTGCTCCCCAAACTACCTTATAAATATATTAGGACAATACCATCCGTATTCTTGTCACAGGAGTCGACATTAGTTCTACATTAGTATGTGCCCAGTGGACCGAACCGTTCATTCTTCAGCCCGGGACAAATGACCGACTTGTGGTTATATTTACTATTTATTTTATGTCGACTCTATATGGTTTTGTACGCGGTTTTGTTCGGATATTTTTATGAAATAGAGCAGTACCTTATTACCTGATGGCAAGCAATCGCCGCCGCCCATGGACACTTGAAACACCAGAGCTTGCAGAGGCGTTACAAATGCGTTGCCGGCTTTTGGGGGGTTAAGAATAGAAGGGTTGCTGGGAATGGGAAGATTGGAAAGGGGGGTAATTGGGCCTTCGGTAACCTCACTAACACAACGCAAGCGTTGTTTCACGTCGGTTTTCTGTGAGGCCGTGGTATCACTCCGGCCCAGCCGACCCATTCGTGCTGAAGCATGGCTCTCCCACACTTTTAGTGGTTGTCGTTGCTTCTCAATATATTTACCAGCATTCTATACAAATTGGACACATTCACAGTACTAAGTTTAGGGAAGTTCTAAATAGGAAATTCTCGGAAGATCTAGAATTAGATAGTTACTAATTGGTACTGTTCTATTGAACCGCAATTAGATAGCTAGGAAATATAGATGACTTTAGGGTGCTACCGCAGATAGTCTTAGGGTTTTACTCAGTTATCGTAATATCCATTAGATATAACGTGCACGGTACACATACACAATGTCATACCCAGACTTTATAAAACTCTAAACTCAATGACTTCTTAACTTTTCTTTTTTATGTTAAAATGGGCCGACGTTTGGCCGCTATCTCGCCTGGTGGTAAGTGATGATGAGGTCTACGAATGAGCACGTCTGCCCATAAGCAACCTATTCACTCAGGCTTTGAAGACACCCAGGTTATACCCATCAGGAAACACAGACTCCGGCAAGGAGTTCCACTCCCTAGCAGTCCGCACAAGGAAGCTTGAAGCGAAGCGCTTCGTGCGAGTGGGTGGGATATCTACCATGAAACGGTGACGCCTCGCCGATTGTCTTGTGGTTCGATGATGGAAAGGACTAGGAGGAATCAAGTTGTGCAATTCCCCCGCACACTCTCCGAAATGTATCCGGTAAAAAACGGAAAGGCTTGCAACCTTGCGCCTGTGTTCAAGGCTTGACACAAATAGACCTTCGCATAGCTCTGAAATAGCGATCAACGGCAACGTCACGCCTTTTACCCCTGAAGGGGTAGGCAGAAGTGCACATTACGGCACGTAATGCCGCTGTATAATGTACAACCACTTTTCACTTGCGCTCATTGTGTCATTTGTGTTATAAGTCCCATGTAATATGGGCCATATACTGTGCACAATTCCAGACTCCGTGCTACTATTGAGAAAATTTCGAAAAACCGAAAAACGCCCAGTAATACTTTACCGACCCGAGATCCCTTGCTTGGCAGTCGCACTTGCGACCACTCGACCAACGAGGCAGTCACATAGCGACTACTCAACAGACTAAAATAATAGTACTTGACAAATATCCAACCATCTATCTATCCAGCCGACCGCATCCATCCCCATACATACTCGTACATTTGTCGTCCAAAACAAAACGCCACTTATTTACTAGACACGTCGCGTGTGTCATTTGTCTAGCACCTGGCGTTCCTAACGCCATCTCTTGGTAAACGCTGGGACTTCTTGCAGCAGCAGTAGTAGTTTCACTAAATTATTATAGGTTAATAAGAAGGATTTTTTGTTGCAATACTGGAATTTGTGCCAAGTTAGACAACGAAACTAACTAGGAATGTGATATCTATACTCATTTCATCAAAATCCGTTCAGTAGTTTTAGCTTGATTAACGGACAAACATCCGAACAAACAAACTTTCACATTTATAATGTTAGTGTGATAGAGTTATTTTCAAAGTTCTCGTATGCCGATCCCAAACTAGTGAGGAAACGATTAGAAAAATAAATAGTACTCGTATTAAATGGTGAAATCTTGGCTACACAATAGGGTAGATGACTAATTTTTATTTTAATGTCCATCTTGTAAATTCCCCATCATCATCCCTATTTCTATTGTTAATTTTTTTACTGAGTTATTTCCAAGCTTATTGGGATTTGAAGGAGTAGGAAGAGATTGTGTTCAATATTATCAATAGTCTCTACTAATATAGATATTGAAGTAGGGCAGATATCTTAGACTACATATGATCATAGTCCGAACAAGAATATTGCCTACTTTAAAAACACGAAAAACATCCAGCCAACATACAATCCAATAAAACTAGACACTTCAGATCATAAATCAAGCATTGAAACTTCACGTATTTGACTGAGACGGGAATCGAAGAGGGCGAGGGTGACCAACCCCTCGCAACGAAATACCATTAGGTAGACGATCGCCGGAAACTACTGAATGTTATAACACATTATGCACTTAGAAAAATCTATTAGTTTGTGCATTTTGCTTTTTGAGGATATTTCTGAGTTTGCTGTCAGCGACATCGTGACTGCTAAGCTAAGTTCAGTCTTCTTCAGTTCTATAGATGGCCAATTCGAGAAAAAAATTGGTTTACTTGGTATTGTTCCACGTATTAATATTATAACTTTGGTCAGCAGTGGCCCATTTATAGGCTGTCGATGTTTTTTTTAATGTTATAAGCCGGTAAACGAGCAGACGGATCACCTGATGGTAAGCACTCGCCCCCGCCCATGGACACTAGAAACACCGTTACCGACCTTTTGGGGGTTCGGAATTTAAGGGTGATTGGGAAATCGGGGATTAAGAAGATTAGATAAGGAAGGAAGATAATTGGGCCTCCGGTAATCGCACTCACACATTGAAACATAACGCAAGCGTTGTTTCTGCAAACAATCGACCAAGAAAGTGAAACTCTTTGGTGGTCAAAACACATATTTACGCCTTTTTATGAAGCTGTTAGTACAATTTTTAACAAACATGACTGAGTAAGAAGAACAGGTCGAGGTTTACCCCATTCAAATTCAGCCCTCAATCGCTTCACGTTTGGGACTACAAACACCACCGAAGCGATCACTCCATTAAAAAAATAACCCTCCTTCTGGCGCAGTCGGGTAAAAAAGGCAACATCCAGTGAATAATTCCAAAAAACTAAACTAAAAGCCAGTTTTGTGATTCAGTGTGCGTGTCTGTACGTACGGCTGGTAATTCTCGTGAGTAGAGCATTGAGTACAGTCGCCTACAAATGGAACTACTGTGATTGGGTTAGTCGCGAGCTTGCCGCATTACTTGTTAGGGTATGTCCACATAAACATATAGTGACGGTACGATTTTTTTGTCTTTTTTATGGAATTGGGGGCAGAGTAGACGGGTTACTTGATGGTAAGCGATCTGCGCCGCCCATGGACATCTGAAACACCGAAGCCGTTACAAGTGCGTTGCAGGCGTTGGGAAATCAGGGATTAGGAAGATTGGGCTTTGTGCCGAAGCATGGTTCTCCTACCCTTAAATAGGCGATAGCAAATTATCCTATACAAGGGAAATCATGAATGAAGAGAGCTATTGATGGAAACTATTGTTTATATTAATAATTTTGCACAAACAGAAAAATAAGGTTTAAAATTAGTATTTTTTGTAAAATTAGTATTAAACCGATTTTAGTAATTAAGATAAAAACATACACTACTAAGTTTTTCTTAGATAAAAAATTCTTTTAAAAATCGCACGAACAACATACACAATCTGAACGACCCCTAACATTCAATAAGGCATCAATAGAGACCACTCGGCGCAGACCGCAGCGGCGACGCCAGTCGTGTCTGAGAGGGCCTAACTACATTTGCGGCCTGTCTTATATGTGAGACGCTTTTTGTACCCTCTGGGCTGTATGGGACAAGGGAGCTAAGTGGACCGTCTGCGTACACTGGCTAGTTTAAGTAAGGAAGGAGTATATTATTATTTTTATATCAGCCTGTGACAATCTATTACTGGTCTATTTCAATTTTTATATAGGGGCGACGGCGTGTGACCGCTATCTTGCCTGGTGATGCGGCTTACGATGGAGCACGCCTGTCCATAAGCAATCTCGACTTTAACACTGCCAAAGAATTAGTGGATTGCATATGGAAATTCGATTCGAGGAAGCACACCTACCCTAAGTAAACTAGTACCTTGAAGACACCTATGTTACATAATATCCTTGCCTTCGGCAAACACAGATTCTAGCAAGGTATTGCACTACATAGCAGTTCGCACTAGGAAACTTAAAGCGCAATGCTAGCTTCACTGACACTGTTTGATGTTCCTAACCCCCAAAAGGTAACGCACTTGTAACGCTTCTGGTGTTTCGGATGTCTTTGGGCGGCGGCGATTCCTTTCCATCAGGTGATCCGACATTTCATTTATCGGCTTATACCATAAAATAAAGAAAATATTTTAATCTGCTGTCATTCCACTTTTAATAAATAGACGATATTATTTCGTTTTACTAATTTTAATTTATTATACCATCAGTTGCCATCCACTATTGGACATAACTAGGCCTTCTTGAATCTCCCTGTTGTCTACGCTAAAAATGGATAGTCACCTAAAGCCCTAAGGAGCAGCTGGACAGACGTCCAGTGACCTAGATCTGTCGCCAGTCTAGTCTAGGCCATTACATGGACGACTTATTTACATAGCCATCTGTAGTGAAAATGCTGGAATGTTCTAGAATTATTATGTAATAGCAGAGACTCTTTAATTTGTGGTGTACAGCTAATCTTGCTATCTATCATAGAAAAATATAACTGGAGAATGGTGTCTATTCTAATAATATGAAGCTGAAGAGATTGTTTGTTCGAACGCGCTAATATCCGAAATTACTGGTCTGAATTGAATAATTATTTTTGTATTAGATAGTGCGTTTATCGCAGTAAGCTATAGGCTATAAAACATCACGCTATGACCAATAGGAGCCGAACACAGCATGTAAAATCGCGCGCAAGTAGCTAGTACGTAATATGCACATTTCTGCATAGGTACTAATTTGAAGTTAAAGACTTGATGTTACTTAGTTACACACATAACTCATGTTTTTGATCAGTTAAGTTATTAGTTATATGTAATAGAGGATGTATCTATTGCTGTACAACGTGATATTACTGAGTTTCAGAATAACCGAAAATCTGAAGATGCTTCGTGGAGGAGTGAAACATATGTCGATATTTTGTTGCATGTCGTTTTTATGTTGCACCTCTGCTATGTGAGCATATAATTGCGAGCGGGAGGGTGGTGCTGCACACCGCATGCTTAAAATATCTATAAGCGGAATGAAAGCTAAAAATATATTATATTGTTAGCACATACTTACATAACTTCATGCCTGTCTCCCATGAGGGTAGGCAGAGACAATGGACCGCCAATTGCCAAGAATCTTGCACACTGAATCTTTGTTGTTAGTGTAACCAAAAAATTCCCAATAGTCTTTGCACGACTCGGAATTCGAAACCTTTCTTTGGTGACCAGGTTACTTAGGTACCTGCCTTCCAAAATCTGACGTCACTCCGAAACCTATGTACATAAGTGGCTGATGTTAGGTATTAGGGCATGTTTGCAAGGTTTAACTACCGTCCACAACACCGTATCCCTTACCTTAGGGATAGGTATCGGTGGACCCTTACCTAATCAATATTTCACTTGAATTAGCTTTGAAATGTGGGAATTAACGCGTTAAGGCGTACATAGCGTGTTCATTGAGGCTGTGGATTGCTTATTAATATCGTTTTAAAGAATAATAGTGAGCCAACAAGAGTAGAAAGCAATTGTACAACTGTACAACGTCACGCCTTTTATCCCCGAAGGGGTAAGCAGCGGTGCACGTTACCGGCACGTAATGCCGCTATACAATGTACACACACTTTTCACCATTTGTGTTATAAGTCCCATGTAATAGGGGGTGAGCCTATTGCCATATACTGGGCACAATTCCAGACTCCGTGCTATTACTGAGAAAATCCCAGTAATACTTTGCCCGACTCAGGAATCGAACCCGAGACCTCTTGTTCGGCAGTCGCATTTGCGACCACTCGACGAACGAGGCAGTCAAAACAAAGTAATTGTCACCACCTCTATTCTTTACACGGGTATCATAGAAGTCACCTAAGGGTCTACATAATTATGTGACATAGACCAGGACAGCGGAGCTCTCTGATAAACCTGAACCCTTTCCTTAAATGAACACTACCAATACTACCATACACCAAAGAGAATTTCAGATGTCGAGCAATCATTGACAATTCACAAAAAAAATTACAATACAGAGTAACAATAAATTAAATGAAACCTGTTAGCCATTTTTTTAAGAAGGCACAATCATCCAATGCCTTCTCCCGCCTTGGGCGAGGCAAGAGGGAGTGTCAGACTCTTACTGACTAAAAACCACCCCGTTCCTACTCCTGCTTTTCGAGTCGGAGCCCCGGTAAACCCGCTAGGTAGTCCGCTCCGGATCCGGATCCGGATCAGGATCAGAAACCTGTTACCCTTAGGATGCTTTCCCAACAGAGTTTTGCTATTTAGCTGTGCTAAGAAGAAGAAGCTGTGCTGTGAAACTACGTGACCGTTTCCAACGATACTAAGCTATGTAATTGTGCGAGGAAGATGCGCATCTCGAGTATGCAATGTATCGATAGTAGGGAAGCCATTCATAGCACGTATCTTTCCATATAAAAACATAAATGATAAATTATATTTACTTTTACTAATAGGTTATAATGTAACTCTTTTACACGTCAATCTCTTAAACAACTAGATGAGGCCGGCATTTCGGACTACTCTGAGAAGAAATGCCGAAACAAACATAGCATAGCTGAGTCCGTTCCCAACAGCCGGCCTCATCTAGTTATTTAAGAGATTGACGTGTAAAAGTGTTATTTTATAACCTATTTGCAAAATAAATATCATTTCATTTCAGTGCTAAGCTATGTACACATATAAATCGATTAGCCAAACGCGAGGTACATACATACCAACTTATTTTTCTGTGAACTCGATTAAAAAGGTATTTGAAAAACATGTACCTATCAAAACATATTATGTGTACAGAATTCAATTTTGTTACCTCAATAATAATACAAGTCGCGTATTCACCCCCTTATTCGAAGGGTACAAGCATAATGAGAGGTACCACGTTAGAATTTCAAGTGCTACAACCATTATGCGAGCTTGGAAATTATTTAATTGATTTTGTATACTCGTATGTACTGATTGGCTGTTTGTTTGTGTTATCAAAGGTGGTAATTAGGCGTGTTCTGGTTGTGTCGACAGGTTGCGTTTGCGGGGCTTTTTTTTTCAAGGGGGAAAATCATCCAATGACTTCTCCCGCCTTGGGCGAGGCGAGAGGGAGTGTCAGACTGTTACTGACTAAAAACCACCCCGTTCCTTCTCCTGCTTGTCGAGCCGGAGCCCCGGTAAACCCGCTAGGTAGTCCGCAGCTCCGGAATAAGCATCAGCCCTATTGGGCTCCATCTGTGGTGGTCTGATGGCTCTTTGAGGCGCGCGCGGAACGCGACGCGCCGCACGCACGGGTCTGGTTCTGTTCGGGCGGTGAGCTACCCTTGCTCGCCGTCCGCAGGCCCGCACTTACGGTGGCCGGAGATCGTCACGAAATCCCCGACGCCCGGAGTGTCCATCGCGTCGGCTGGGGCGTGAGGAGGTTCGTTCCCTCACGCGTCCCGCCTCCTCATTAGCTAGCATGACTGCTTCGCAGAAGGAGGAGACGGCGCGTTTGCGGGGCTAACAGTCCTTTTCCACCAGAGATGTGCTATGCTACGTTGTTGTGGATGCGTTTGGCTTCCAGCTATTATATTCATTGGTACATGTATATAGCTTGGTATTGGTGGAAACGGACTAAGTTAAGCTATGTTTTTTTTTATATGGATCTAATGACCCGCCTCAGCTTCGCAAGGGGTGCAATGGTGATATATTATGCATGCATTATACCGCATCGTTAAAAAAACCGCATCAAAATCCGTTGCGTTGTTTTAAAGATTTAAGCATACAAAGGGACATAGGAACAGAGAAAGCGACTTTGTTTTATACTATGTAGTGCAGAGATGCGTGCTATGGATGCGTTCTACTGATGGCTTCCCTACTATCGATACATCGTATGCTTGAGCTGGCATCTTCCTCGCACAGCTACATAGCTTAGTATCAGTGGACACGGTCACATAATTTCACAGCGTAGCTATTACATCTTCTTAGCATAGCTACATAGCACATCTCTGGTGGAAGAGCACCGAAAAAGTGATAAAACTATATTTACGTTAAAAATAAAGGATGGAAGTCAGCACTTCTACTATATAGGTATGTCGAGTCAACATCAGCAATATATCGGTAGCGGTAGACTCAGTCAGGCACATACAATGACCTAGATGTGCCTAGTGCCCAGTGCAAGTCCGCGAATTTTTATTTTAGTTCTCATGCAAAAACAAAAAAAATCGGTATATTTTTAACTAGCTACTTCCGCGCGGTTTCACCCGCTCTGTTTGGCTCCTATTGGTCATAGCGTGATGTTTTATGCACTATTCAACACAAAAAGAACTATTCAAATCGGACCAGTAGTTTTGGAGATTAGCGCGTTCAAACAAACAAACAATCAAACAAACAAACTCTTCAGCTTTATAATATTATATTAGTATTGATTTCAAGTGGAGAGGTCCTGAGATTTAAGACGCCCGCTTCTCATGTATGAGAATGCAGGTCCGATACCTACCAACGGCAAGTACCAATGAGACATTTTCCGAGTTATACATATGTAAGTACTTTCTGAAATTATTTAGACACCACTGACGAACGGTGAAGGAAAACATCGTGAGGAAACCTGGGCTTATAATTTCAAATTATAAGTTTGAATTCGACAACCCGCATGGAGTAAGCGTGGTGATTAATGCTCAAACTTTCTCCGTGTGAGAAACAGCCTTTGGTCAGCAGTGGCCTTATAGGCTGTAGATGTGTTTTTTTTTTTATTTGAAAAATATCGTCTTCATTTAAGATTTAACAGATTTGATATTGATTTTTAAATATTGACCTGTAGTGGCTCTAGTTTTCTGTTTCGACTGATGTGATTGCAGCTACGGCTAATGAGTAAAAGGTTTCGGGTTCAATTTCTAGGTGGGCAACGTATAATTGTATTTTTTTGGTACAGTAAAAAAACAGTAGCATATTGTTTGGAATTGTACTTGATACATGAGAACCAATGACGCCAATTAACCCTCCCACCGCCTCCAGACACCACAAAGTACCCCAATTAAACAAAAAATCTAATATTTATTTAACACATTGACATTTCGATCAAATACTCACTGGCTATGCAAACATCTGAGCTTTCCACTCTACGCTAAATACGAAAATAGCATGAAGGTAAACAAATGATGACGTCATGTAGGCTGAGGACACACGATTGGTCCCGTGAGAGTACTAAACTCCAGTTGTGTGTATATCCCCTTAATGATATTGCGGGTTTTGCAAATATTGTTACGCGGTACGAAAAAAGATGGTGTTCCTATCTAAACTGTTTTTGTTGATTACTGTTCTGTTTTTAGGTTGAAAGTGGTGTTTAATAGGGGTGGTGACGGGGTATGAAAGTTAAAAATCATACCATATCGGACCTGCTGCCACGCAACTTGTAGCAAGTTTGATTCCCGCAAGCAGCAACTTTGTATGATTCACAAATTGTTGTTTCAAGTCTGGGTGTGATGTGTATGTGAACTTGTATGTTTTTAAACGCACCCACGACACAGGAGTAAATCCTAGTGTAGGGTAATGTTTAAAAAAGAAACAAACAATAATTTCATCTTAAAAGAAAGACAAACAAACACACATTCACATCTATATGTATAAAAATCAATTGCTGTTCGTTAGTCTCGCTAAAACTCGAGAACGGCTGGACCGATTTGGCTAATTTTGGTCTTGAATTATTTTTAGAAGTCCAATCCAAGGTTTATTAGTTTTTAACATGGTAAATATCCCGTTTTAAGTTCTAATGATATATTACTAGTGACCATGTCACTTTAAAAACTTATATCGAGAAAATAACGTAATTATTGAGGCGGTACGAAGTTTGCCGGGTCAGCTAGTTCATAATATTATTGTAAGTATGGGAGAGCCATGCTTCGGCACGGATGGGCCGGCTCGACTGGAGTGATACCACGGCCTCACAGAAAACCGACGTGAAACAACGCTTGCGTTGTGTTTCATTGTGTGAGTGAGGTTACCGGAGGCCCAATTCCCCCTTCCCAATCTTCCCCATCCCCGATTCCCGAACAACAACCCTTAAATTCCTAACTCCCAAAAAGCCGGCAACGCACTTGTAACGCCTCTGATGTTTCAAGTGTCCATGGGCGGCGGCGATTGCTTACCATCAGGTAATACGTCTGCTCGATTACCGGCTTGATTCATAAAAAAAAGAACTTCTCAAAATCTCAATTCATTTAACACTCACAAAGAATTAATTATCAACAATACTTCTACACTTTAAAAAAACCTTTTGAACATCGAACGTCATCACAGTTTCAACCAACAAACGTTCACATCTCGATTTTTCACGGCACACAGCGCCCACTTCCGCGCAGTTGGGTCCAATCACTGATACCCGGGCGAAAATAGTGTGGCGCCCACTTGAGGGAAGCAATATCAAGTGTTAGTTTAATTTTATTGTAACTTTCGTGAGACATACTAAATTAATTATTATATGTTATCGGCTTACTCACGTAACTGTTTGACGAGGAACTCGACTAGTTTCAAGCCATGCTAGAGGCTCATATTGTCGCGCTGCCACTGGCTACTGTCGGTAGCAGCGCGACAATCGCCGCGTCGTGTGTCGCGGAATGCTGCTCATGAATATGAGCCTCTAGCATGGCTTGAAACTAGTCGAGTTCCTCGTCAAACAGTTATGTACGTGAGTAAGCCAATAACATATAATAGTAAATAGTTAAGTGTTAGTTTTTTGCTTAAAAAATATGCACAGAGCGTAGAGCACAGTCCTGGGGCCTTAGTCTGCTATTACAATTGTGTCAGAATGGTCAATCATTGATCAGTGCGAGAGGGACGGAGCTATACAACCGACATAGCTCCAGGGACGGCCCTGACGCACTGATCAATGATCGACCATTGTGACACAATTGTAATAGCAGACTAAGGCCCCTGAGGGTTTGCACCAGGAGAGGCAAGAGACTCCAACTTCAGACCTTGGCGCCCCCCAGAATTTGTCGCCCTGGGCCATCGCCCCATCACGCCCCCTCCTAACGCCGGCCCTGGATGTACTCTTTGAATACGGATCCCTAGGTATAAGTGGTAGTTCCATACTGAAACAGTGAGAAGTGGATCGTTCAATGTGTAAGTATAATTTGGGGAAGGTTTTTAATTGTTACGCTTTGGATTTATTTGGTTCTGTATGAAATATGGGAGTATTTTTTCTAAATGAGAATACATTGAAAATATTATTATAAATTTCGTGAGACATACTAAATTAATTATTATGTTATTTTACCCACGTAACTCTCTTGTGATTCCAGACAGAGGGCGCGATGGGCGCGAAACTCGAGTCGCCAGTAGCAGCGCGACAATCGCCGCGTCGTGTGTCGCGGAATGCTGCCCATTAATATGAGCGTCTAGCATGGCTTGAAACTAGTCGAGTGCCTTGTCAAACAGTGAACTCGATCTTTAACCAGCAACGTACTTGTGAATCCTCTGGTGTTGCGGGTAACCATTAACGGCGCTAATTGCTTTCGGTAATCCGTCAGCTAATTTACTCCTATTTCTATTCAAAAGATATAACATCGTTATCATGGAGTAAAAAGAGTAACTAAAATCGAAAAACTTATAAATATCCAACTCAAGAATCGACGTCCCTCACTCGACCACTCGCCCACTCGAGCATAATAACCAAATAACCATCACCCACTATTCCCCAATATCCCACGGAACCCTAAGTTCGACAGTGCCAATAAGGGGTTCCGTAGTAGATGAAACACAGTTCTGTAACACAATTGTGCGGTGCTCTGAATTACAAGCGTTAGGGTTAAAGACACGACACGACAGTGTTTGGGCACATTGTACCATGGGAGGCGGTTTGGGGTTGACAGTTTTTTTTTTAAAGTCGATTTTTCTTTTTTGTTTTTGTGCGTGATTTTAATGACTGCCAACCTAATAGAAATATGTCCCAAAATTTAATTGTAAATTAAAAGGAATATCTTAATTTCTTTCAAAATTTAAAAATACGCGTCTAACAATTTTTCATTACCTAACTGGCGGACTAAATAGATCCTAAAGAGGAAAGAAAGAAAAACTGTTTATTTCCACAGTTACAAGATATTGCAAGCAAAATAATAAAAAAAAAAATCAACACGGGGCAAATAGGCCAGTACTGAGCACGATGGCTCGAGGCACGACGCTAATTTTCAGTACTAGCCAGTTGAATACAAATCAATAATTGTAATAATTTTCAGTACTAGCCAGTTGAATACAAATCAATAATTGTAATAATTCTACGTCTGTCAATTTCGAATTACTTAACCAAAACTTTCATACATAAAACCAATCACATATATGACATCGTACCGTGCCGTCCCCGACAACGCACACAAACCCAATACAGCCCGCCATCGATCCACAGCTTCGAAGAAAACAAATTAGCCAGCCCAACCCAGTCGGAATAGACAATACCGATTATTGTAACATTGTACCAATGGTATTGCTGACTGAACTTCAAACTAACTTACTGGAACTTCAGGTGGGTATTGTTAGTCATTTTGGTAACAATGTCGCGTTTGATTTGCGGTTCGGATGTTTTGGTTCTCGGGAGGGGTAAATTGTGGCGTTTTGAGGTTTTGTTCTGGTGGGGTTGTCTGGTAGAGGCGTCTTAATAGACGAGTATATAATTAGCATGTAATGCAAGTGTGAGAGAGCCATGCTTCGGCACAAATGGGCCGGCTCCACCGGAATGATTCCACAGCCTCACCGAAAACCGATGTGAAGCAATGCTTGCGTTGCATGAGTGAGGTTACAGGAGGCCCATTCCCCCATTCCCCCCTTCCCAATCACCGATTCCCCAACAACCCTTAAATTCCTAAGTCCCAAAAGCTTGCTTACCATCAGATAATACCGATTATTGTAACATTATAACTATGGTATTGCTGACTGAACTTCAAACTACCTTACTGGAACTTTAGGTGTATTGTTAGTCATTTTGGTTAATTAGTTTAATTTTTCTTGTTTTTTTTTTTTTGCGAAATAAGTATGCCGTTTGACGCAACAACATTATGACGTCATAATTTGCAATCTCCTACAAAATTAATAGAAAAGTATCGTTTTTGTCATTTCTATAAAAGTATTGAATTTGACTAGTTGGAAACAACCGTATTAGCATGTAATGCTCTAAGTGTTGTAAGCGTTCATAGGCCACGGTAACCATTTACCATCAGGTGGGCTGTTGGCTGGTGGCTTTCTTGCCACCGTCGTGGTAAAAAAAATAAGTATTACAAACTATACTGCCTCGTTGGTCAAGTGGTTGCAAGTGCAACTGCCGCACAAGGGGTCTCGGGTTCGATTCCCGGGTCGGGCAAAGTATTGCTGGGATTTTTCGGATTTTCGAAAGTTTCTCGGTAGTAGCACGGAGTCTGGAATTGTGTCCAAGATATGGCAATAGGCTCACCCCCTATTACATGGGACTTATAACACAAAAATTGGGTGTACATTGCATAGCGGCATTACGTTCCGTAATGTGCATCTCTGCCTACCCCTTCGGGGATAAAAGGCGTGACGTTGCATTGCATATTACAAACTATAATTAGATTACTATATTATGTAAACCCATGAAGTAAGTACAAAGAGGAGATGCTATAAAGTGATTGTACAATGTGACAAAACAAATCGTCCCTGAACATAGATAATATGGAGGGAAAATTAACCTATGATTTTTCCAGCCTTGGCTGAGGCGAGAGGCAGCGTCAGGGTCTCACTAACTAAAAACCACCCCGTTCCTACTCCTGCTATCCGAATAGGAGCCCCAGTAATCCGTTAGGTCTTCCGCGAAACAGGTAACTCTAAAGCGTAATACTCGTACGTCTTGTATCTCTTGTAAAAAAAAACATCTTTGAACATTTTAACCGAATTTCTATGAAAATGTCTACTATCTTTGCAACAAAAGCCGTCTAATAAAGAATACAATCTTCTATCACAAATTCTAGTATAAGTCATTGACCAGGGTTCGCCTGGTAGCGGCCAGTTTTATCGCGTGCCAATTTATGCTCTGTTGCTCTTGCCAAGGAGTCGAACTTTAGGACTTGTTGTCACTGTGGTGTAATATTGAATCGTTAGAGGATGTTTTAAAACAGTGTGTGAAACTTCTGTGTGGTTGGGCGACTGAGAAGACTCGACCGGAGTGATACCACGGTCTCACAGACAACCGACGTGAAACAGCGCTTGCGTTGTGTGGGTGAGGTTACCGGAGGCCGAATAACCCCCCCTCCCCAACCTTCCCTATCCCCGATTCCCCAACAAACCTTAAATTCCCAACCCCCAAAAGGCCAGCAACGCACTTGTAATGCCTGTGTTATTTCGGGTGTCAATAGGCGGCGGCGATTGCTTACCATTAGGTGATCCGTCTGCTCGATTACCGGTTTTACCATAAAAAGAAAATTATAGTGAATATCAGTTTACTCTAATCGAAATTTTACCTTTTATAATCTGGTTAAGACTTACGACGCTAGCCAGGAAAAGTTCAGGATTAAAAAAATATTCAATGATTTTTCCATGCCATATAACAGATAATGTAACGGGATAAACACTGTGGGTGTATTCTTCTTTATACCAACAAAGGCGTATATTCTGTTCTAAAGATAATATTTGACGTAATTTATCAATTTGCTTTGACATTACATTGATTTTTGATTTCAGTTGTATAGGAGAAATACCTCTCATGACTAAATTTAAACCACACATTATTTGTTATCATCTTGGCTGACGATCTACGAAAA
This sequence comes from Spodoptera frugiperda, assembly GCF_023101765.2. NCBI lineage: Eukaryota > Metazoa > Arthropoda > Insecta > Lepidoptera > Noctuidae > Spodoptera > Spodoptera frugiperda. Next base: position 1,993,527 of record NC_064232.1, on the reverse strand, counting down.
ATGACCGAAATATGCGCGTTTTCTCTTTGAGCTAATTTGGACACTCTTTACAAATACAGCATTATTACAGCTTTTCTTTTGCTTTGCTTTTCAGTTCTTGAGATGTGTGTTCCAGTGATTTCAAACACTAATTATTTTTACTCGATATGACTTTTTTTATACGTACCCACCTCTGATCTCTTTGGCACATCCGATTCTGTAGGTCTACTCCGATTCTCGAATGCGAAGTTTCGTTTAATTTTCCACCGAAAGCGTTAGTAGGTTTTATTAATTTACTAAAAAATACTTAAAATAACGTGTTATTTTTCATTTCATTCGTTCATTTTTGTTCACGAAAGTTCGCAATAAGTGGAATTAGTATCTGCGAAGTTTCGGACGAAACTTAGTTTTTCGATGAATTAGAGTAGACCTCCTGAGTATATCGCTCTACTCGTTATGACTTAGGAATCGATCATAAATAGCAACCGATCTTGTTTGTCTCTCACTACATAGCAAATCTCAAAGTTGACTTCTTAGATTGTACGGACTAAAACAAACAAGAGCGTCTAAGAATTCGTTACGCTGCAATGGACACCGACCCTTAGTCACAAGACGATCCAAGTCGCAAATTCACTTTCAGACAACATATAGTGGAAGTTAAACTTATGTAATGTATGTTTATATATGTAGTGTTTGGTGTAAAATGAGGGGTTAGCAGTCAAGAATCTGTCACAGAGTTTTTACTAGTTATTATTTTATCCCTGAAGGGGTAGTATAGGGTAGCACGTAATGCCACTGTACAATGTACACCCACTTTACACTATTTGTATTATAAGTCCCGTGTAATAGGGGGTAAGCCTATTGCCATATACTGGACACAATTCCAGACCCTGTGATAATCTGAGAAATTTTTCGAAAAACTGAAAAAAGTACAGCAATACTTTACCCGACCTGGGAATCGAACACAAGATCCCTTCTTGCCCGGCAATCGAACTTGCGACCTCTCGATCAACGAGAAAGTCTATTTATTCATTATTATTTAATCTACAGAGAATACTTAGGTTCTGCAATTTCCTTCCAATCTTTCTGCAACTTACCTGAAAAAATAAAAATACAAGTTTAGAATACTATCAAAAAATATCAAGTAGATTATTACAATAACAGAGCCTATGTCTATTATGAGGTTACCGGTGGCCCAATAATACTCTCTTTTCCCTAAATTCCCAAATTTCTCCTATTCCTAAATCCCAAAAATTCGCGCTTTCCTAACCTCCTAAAAGGACGGCATTGCACTTGTAACGCCTTTAGTGTTTCGGGTGTCCGCAGATTACTTACCATCAAGTGATCCATCTGTACATTTACCGGCTAATCCCCATTAAAAAAAAACCAACTTCTTTGTTTACTGTTTCCAAAAAACATAAAAACTCAAAACTCAGCACTACCCGTACCTACACACACAAAATCGAACAGCCACTCAACTAATTTCCTGCACACACACAGTCCCAACTGCAGATTGCCTAGGTAGGCTGGCACACCGGAAGCGATGTGACGTCATCGCAGCACCATTTCCGCCCGCCATTATCTAATAGTAGGGGAAAATTGTCCTCATACAGGTGTACCGGGTATTTATTGTAGGATCGAATGAAATGTCCAATTGCTTCGTTGAATTCTGTAATTGATTTTAAGATCAGAGATCCACCGTTCCTTGAAACACCACAGATGGGGTCCAGTAGGGCTGATGCCTGATCCGGAGCTGCGGACTACCTAGCAGGTTTACCGGGGCTCCGGTTCGAAAAGCAGGAGTAGGATCGGGGTGATTTTTGTGTCAGTAAGAGTCTGTAACTCCCTCTCGTCTTGCCCTGGCGATAGAAGTCTTTGGTAAATCGTTCCTTGAACCTTGGATTTGATTTAAGTTTTCACCCCCTATTACAAGGGACTTATCACTACATAGTATAAAACAAAGTCGTTTTCTCTGTTCCTATGTTCCTTTGGATGCTTAAATCTTTAGAACTACGCAACGGATTTTGATGCGGTTTTTTTTATACATAGTTCATAACACTTGTAACGCGTGTGATGTTTCGGGTATCCATGAGCGGCAACGATTGCTTACCATCAGGTGATTTGTCTGCTCGTTTACCAGCTTATACATATAGTCAGCAAGAGTCTAACACTCCCTCCGGCCTCGCCCAGCGCGGGAGAAGTCATTGGATGATTTTACAAAAAAAAAAAACACTTGGGACATGAGTATAAAATCCGTACGGTACAATACATGACTATTATTATCAAATATGTCATTTGTTTTTTTATGAAATAAAATACCTATGTTTTCTTTCTAAATTACAAAACACTAATTCCACCCAGGCTATAAGCGTAAACACTAAAAACAAAACTAACCCTCAATCGTTCATAAAAACATTGGCAAGAGTCCTCAGTGTTCTATTAGTTATAAATTAAAATATCTCAACCCTCGACCGCCGTATTCTGGGCACGGTCGGTCGATTCGACCTGGATTACAAATGAACTCGGAGTAAATGAGAATAACTTTATTGTAGGGTTAATTACTAGACATAGCTCTTTTACTGTTTTTAATATCTTTTCTACGATTTTAATTTAAGATAGTTGATTAGATTATATTGGAAGTAAGATGATTTTAATGTTTGTATTAAAGGTAATGTCAATGTATTTATTAGTGTGCTTTTTAACCGACTTCAAAAAAAGGAGGAGGTTCTCAATTCAACCGTATATATGCTTTTTTATGTTTGTTCGTGCATAACTCCGTCGTTTATGGACCGATTTTGATGATTCTTTTTGTATTTTAGTTTAATAGTTCGTATCGTCACGCCTTTTAACCATGCATTTAAACCATAGAGGTTATGACAGACTCTCCTATTTGGAACAGGCCCATAGTCCAGCAGAGGACTGTCAGAAACTGTTTATGATGTATATTAGGTATCTAGAATATTCTACTAGAGATTCAATTCTATAATATTTAATTTGTGAAAGTTTCTTTGGATGTTTGTCCGTTAATTACGCTAAAACTAAAGAACGGATTTTGAAGAAATTTAGTATACAGACAGGGTATGAGCTGACTTAGGTGATAGGATAGTTTTAATCCCACAGGAACGCAGGCGAAGCCGCTAGAAGAAACTAGTATACATCAAAAAATTTGTTATCAAGAAACTTAAAAGTATCGATAATCTGTAAAATGCATCTCTGCCTACCCCTTCTGTGATAAAAAGGCGTGAAGTTGTGTTGTGTTAGAAGTATCGAAAGCCGTCTCCTTGACTAGCCTCCACTAACATCGTTTTAGAAGTTTAGGAGACAATTTTTCCCCTTCCCCAGGCAATCGTGCGCGATAATCAAATGCCGACAGATCCTACCAATCATGAAATGTGTTTGTAATTCCATTACGATGCGATTGGTCGTTTGTTTTTTGACAGAATTTTGTTTAGAATAGGGATGATGACGGGGTATTAACATTAAAAATCTATTTAGTCCGTCAGTTAGGTAATTAAAATATATTAGACACGTATTTTTTATATTTTGTCATATATGATAACAATACTTAGAGAAAACGAATCAAAGTTGAGGAGTGGGAGCAAATACGTCATTTCTACTTAAGAATTATTAATTAAAACGTACCTAGAAGTGACGACACGGGATATTTCAAATCAAATCGTATATTTGAAAGAATTTTTTTCTTATGAAAATAAAAATACGTGTCTAATGTTTTAAAATAATAATCTAAAAGAACATTAAAATAAAAATAATTTCTTTTAAACCGTGATCATCCCACTGCAGGGCAAAGGCCTCCCTACCCTCCTTCCACTCCTCTCTGTGCAGAGCTTTCGGTGACCAATCCCTATCAAAGGTGTCAAGTTCGTCCCGTCATCTTCTGGGCCTGCCGCGACGTCTGTTGACGTTGAATGGGCTCCACTCAGTTGGGAGTTTTGCCCACCGCTTGTCCGATATGCGGCTTTCTGACCAACGTCGGCGGCGGCGGCAATGTGAGTTTTGGAGCGCAGCATGGGGTTTCTTATTCTGTCCGTTAATCAGACTCCTAAGATACTGCGCTCACCGACCCGGAGCTGTAGACTGCATAGCAGGTTACCGGGGACTCCGGCTTGAAAAGTAGGAGTAGGAACCGGGTGGTTTTTAGTCAGTAAGAGTCTTACACTCCTTCTCACCTCGTCCAAGGCGGGAGAAATCATTGGAAGATAATCCCCCCTTAAAAAAAAGATACTGCTGTCCATAGTTCCCAAATAATAATAAAATAAAAACCTCTTCTATCATCATCAACCCAAACGAACTAACTTAGTAAACTTCAAAACGCTGTCAGTCGCACAACTATTGTTATTTAAAAGCGCCCAGTCCTGTCTGCCCCCGTTAAACAAATAGCTTGATAATTACAATGAACAGTCAGTGGAGTACAGTGGCCCACAAAATTGAGCGAAGCTATTGTGAATGAACAAATTGAAATGTCACGGAGTCAGTGAATTGTACTGCTTGACTGTACATAGTGAGCTATGTTTTATTGGTTAAGGTTTTGGAAGTGGTTTGTATTTTTTTGTTATGGTATGAGCCGGTAAATGAGCAGACGGATCACCTGATGGTAAGTGATCGCCGCCGCTCATGGACACTTGAAACATTAGAAGCGTTACAAGTGCGTTGCCGGCCATTTGGGGGTTGTTGGGGAATCGGGGATTGGAAAGAGAGGGAATTGGGCCTCTGGTAACCTCACTCACACAACGCAAAGATGTTTCACGTCAGTTTCCTGTGAGGCCGTAATATCACGGCCCATTCGTGCCGAAGCATGGCTCTCTCACACTTATATACTTCAGGTGATCCATCCCCTCATTTACCGGCTTATTTCATAAAAAAATTACATCTTGAATGTATATTTCTGTTATTTTTCAGGTCTCAGGAGACAGATTTAGTCTAGAGTAACACACATGTTACTTTTTACCCTGCGAACGCGTGTAAAGCCGCTGGCACAAGCTATGCCTAATGTGTGATATATAGTTGGCAGACAATATGCAGTAAATAACTATTATAGTTCCATATGTTATGTAAGTGGTGCCAAGATACAGATGAACATAGATATATGAAGTAGGAATTTCTTTACTTAGTCCATAGTTCATCTATACTAATCTATACTATATACTATATACTATATATACTATAATATTATAAAGCTGAAGAGTTTGTTTGTTTGAACGCGCTAATCTCAGGAACTACTGGTCCGAATTGAATAATTATTTTTGTGTTGGGTAGTGCATTTATTGAGGAAGGTTATAGGCTATAAAACATCACGCTACGATTGATAGGAACCGGGCAGAGCGGGTGAAACCGCGCGGAAGTAGCTAGTTACTTTACTAATATTATAAAGCTGAAGAGTTCTAGTTAGTTCTCCGGAACTACTGCTAATGACTTGGTTTTATCATTACAAATACCAAAAATTTTTTATAATGCTAATTCGTACAAAGTTATTAGCATCAGATATTTACTAAAATATAAATAAAATTATTGGTAAATTACATTTTTGTTGAGCAGCCTGTTTAAAAATAGCCAGCTTTGGACAATCTCCTTTACATATCATCCCTTTTAGATAATTTTAGAAACCACAGTTGTAACAAAAATCCTAAACGAATACACTAGACTTAGGGTGCTTCTCCACCAGAGATATGCTATGTAGCTATGCTACGAAGATATAAAAGCTAAGCTGTGAAACTATATAACTGTTTCCACTAATACCGATGTAGCTATGCGAGTAACATATGTCATGAAGATGTGCCGCCGCTAAGTATCTGTGCGAGGAAGATGCTCAGCTCGTGTATGCGATGTATCGATAGTAGGGAAGCCATCCATAGCACGCATCTTTCCATATAAAAAACAGAACTTAGCTGAATCCGTTTCCACCAGTGCTAAGCTATGTGTACCAATGAATATGATTGGTGGCTACCAAACGCATCCACAGCAACGTAGCATAGCACATCTCTGATGTAAAAGCACCACTCACACAAATAAAAATACGAATCCATAGCAACATGGACCGTTTCACTCGAAAAAAAAAAACAACGGCATGTATTTTTATTGTAAAGTCGGTTGATAAAACGAGTACTCCCCTATATTTTTATTATTATGAAAAAAAAACTTAATGAATGCATGGTTCACTGGGTAGCTGGGTACGTACCGTATAGATGTGGACAATACTCGTATGCAATGGGGTAGGCAGTATTAATAAAAATAATAAAAATACGAATGGATAGTCAACCGTTCTGATTGGGCTATTGTTATTCGATTAAATTTAATTTTATCATGTTTTTGCGGGTGACGTCAAACGTATGACGAACTATTTTTGATATTTTTCTGCGAGGTTAAATTTTTGACTGTATACCCTATGCGCCGTAACAAGGTGCGGCTGACAGATTCAGTAACGTATCGTATCACTCTTGAAAGTTGCTGCGATTTAAAAATTACGCCTTAATATTTTAGCTGTATCACATTCGTATTATGTTAAATCATTCGGAAGCGTAGTTAATTAAATTAAAACCAACCGGAATGTTCTAGTATTTAATTAAAATCTAATGAAATGAAAAATAAAGTAAAGTGTTATGCGTATAACGTAAAGCCATAGTCGTGTTTAGTGATGGGATGTACGGCTACCATGGATAGGTAGTCGATGTTTTTTTAGAATAAAAAACGAAAATCGTGCGTCGTTCAATTATCATTCTTAAAAAACCTTTAATTATGTGGGTAAATCCACTATAGACGCGGCTCTCTCTGCCCAAACCACAGTGACATTATCTGAGCAGAAATATGTAGTAGGCATTTTTCTAGACATTTCCGGCGCCATTGATAATGCGTGGTGGTACTTAATCTAACATATACAAACTAATATACCCTTGTTTTCTTCACGGTTCTGTAAAACTGAAACTCTGAAACACCTCAGGGCTCAGTCATAAAATATTTATTTTGACAAGTATATACACGTAGTTACACTGCACAACTAAATAACACACACATTTAATAAAAAAATTAAAGAGAATTAAATGTATGCTGCGAGTATCGATAGCGATAAAAAAAGATTTTTCTAATGTCCATCCCTAAAGAGAGACGTCAACGTCATACTGGCATCTGTCAGCCGCACCTTGTTACAGCGCATTAGGTATAGTTATTTTTAAATGTAAATAACTATCGCACATAATTGTCTTGCGACAAACTTGATAGGTCTGGGTATCTAAGTATAGAGGTCGAATAAAGTTAAATGACAAGTAAACTACTACTAACTAGTAACTAAAAATCACGGTTTACTCACGTACATTAATAGAGAAAAGCTCTACTAGTTTCGAGTCACAGAGGGAATCTTTGTCACGAGCAGCGTGTACTCGTCGTGCGTCCTTCACTGTTTTTTTTTTATGAGACATGCCGATAATTGAGCAGACGTATTACCTGATGGTAAGCAATCGACGCCGCCCATGGACACTAGAGGCTTTACAAGTGCGTTACCGGCTTTTTGGAATTTAAGGGTTGTTGTTCGGGAATGGGGATGGGGAAGATTGGGAAGGGGGGAATTGGGCCTCCGGTAACCTCACTCACACAACGAAACACAACGCAAGCGTTGTTTCACGTCGGTTTTCTGTGAGGCCGTGGTATTACTCCGGTCGAGCCGGCCCATTCGTGCCGAAGCATGGCTCTCCCACACTTTTTTACACCACGAATGTACGTGAGTAAACCGTGATTTTTAGTTTATTTAGTATGTCTCACGATAGTTATTGTAAAAATTGTAATTAAGTATTTCAATTACAATCTTTTGGCATATGCACTGTCCCCTCCCCTCCCATCTCCAAATTAACAAAAGACCAGCAACGCACTTGTAACTCCTTTGTTGTTGCGGGTATCCATGTGCAGCGGCGATTGCTTACTATTACCAAGGAATATGCAGAGGTTTACCATAGGTAATTAGTATATTCTTATTGTTATATGTGAAGTGTACAAACTGTCATAATTAAATAAAAACAGACGCAACACTCAATTACACTTTACCCAACTGGTCCAATGACAAACCTACTTAGCAAATCTACATCAGATCCTAGATTTTCTAAATCTATCATTAACTGAACATTAGACGTTTAAAACTTTTCAGTCTGGATTTTCAGTCTGAATGACATTGACAAATTCCTAGATCTAACATCGTTGGATATTCTAACTGTGTTCCTTTACAATCTGATGTGAAAAGCAGTTAAAAATGAGATACGTAAGGTTCAAAATCGAATGATTTGACTAGACATTTCCAAATGGTAAGCGAATAATTGTACCTAAAAGAGATAAGGGTTTGGTTTTTATGGTATAAGCCGGTAAACCAGCAGACGTTTCACCTGATGGTAAGCAATCGCCGCCGCCCATGGACACTTAAAACACTAGAGGTGCGTTGCCGGCCTTTTGTGGGTTAGGAATTTAAGGGTTGTTGGGGAATCGGGGATTGGGTAGGGGTGTAATTAGACCTCCGGTAACCTCACTCACACAATGAAACACAACGTCAGCATTGTTTCACGTCGGTTTTCTGTGAGGCCGTGGTATCACTCCGGTCGAGCCGGCCCATTCGTGTCGAAGCATGGCTCTCGCACATTTAGTTAAAATAAACATATTACGGTTAAACGGTTAATAGTGAACATTATTCACTCCCTAATCCCCCCTATTAGAAGTCGTGTGATTTGCAACTAGGCCAGCCCTCCCGACAATTACTATAAAAACGCCTTGCGTCTGTCTGGAGTCTAGACAAACGGTTGAGGCATGCAAGAATTACTATTTTACCGCGGGGGTGACTGTAAAGTAGGATAAAACCACGGCCTCACAGAAAAACGACGTTAAACAACGTTTGCCTTGTGTGAGTGAGGTTACCGGAGGCCCAATTACCCCTCTTTCCAATCTTCCCAATCCCCGATTCTCCAACAACCCTTAAATTCCTAACCTCCAAAGGCCGGCAACGCACTTGTAACGCCTCTGGTGTTTCAAGTGTCCATGGGCGGCGGCGATAGCTTACCATCAGGTGATACGTCTGCTCGTTTACGGGCGTGTTCGATAAAAAAAATACAACTCAACTCTTGCCACGTACTCCTTAAAATAGAAGAAGTAAAACTAATCACGGGACTTGAAATATCGACTCAAGAAGCCAGCATTCAGTAATGAATGAAACCATAACGAGCTTGCAAGTTGTCACAAGCCATCGCCTGAAATATTACACCAGTAAGAGATTAATATTTTCTGCAGTGCACACCGCATCTGTGCGCTGGGACTACCTACTAAATATTTGCTACAAGTTTCATACGAAGATATTTATAAAAGATGCTATTTGCTGTTAGGATATTGGTTCCTATGTTTCAAGTGTTAATTGACATAACACCACTACATAGTATAAAACAAAGTCGCTTTCTCTGTCGCTTTGTTTGCTTAAATCTTTAAAACTACGCAATGGATTCTGATGCGGTTCTTTTTAATAGATAGAGTGATTCAAGAGGCAGGTATATGTAAAATACATGCGTAATATATTACCATTGCACTTATTACTGCCCAGTAAAGATATTATATTTGACAAAGCGCACTCTGAATTTTTTTAAACTATTATCATCGCCAAAGTGTATAGGACGAACTCGACATCTATGACAAGGATTGGCCGCAAAAAGCTTTAAACAAAGAGAAGTGGAAAGAGGGTAGGGAGGCTTTGCCCTGCAATGGGATGATCATGGCTGAAATCTAAATCTAATCATTGCCTTGCCAAAATTAGAGTTAATCGCGAACCTGCTTATTAAGAGGAGGCTCAGAGTCAAGCAGTGGACTATCTAACGCACACATCACCAAAACGGTACCCTAAAACCATCTGTAGCACATTACCCGCTATAGTTTTTTTATCGATCCCCAAGGAAGGAGTTTTGAAACAGCTTTATTATTTATGCAACAGTCCATTTCTCCCATAACCCTATGAACGCTTTCACAAGTCTCCATAGTCGTACATGAATGTTTAACCCTGCTGCCGCCCGTCTAGACTTTAAGACGTTTTTATTATATTAGGGGACATAGCAATTTTGGAAGTGTGTTTAATGTGTGGGGTGGACTGTTAGGTAAAATAACACAAATGTACAATGCCTTTTTTTGATAATGGGGAAATCTTCAAAAAGGCCTAGCTTTCTGGGGATAAAAGACTAGGGAGTGTGGGATTATTACCTCACTACAACCACCTCGGTGGCCACCCTCAGCACCTGTAAGGGGCACCAAGTCCTCTAAAAGATCTGCTGCGCAGAAATGTACAATGCCTGTTATGCCTTGGTCCCGAAGTCAACGTCCAAATGGCATTAGGTGATCCGCAAGGTTCCAATTGATATCAGAAAAATATAAAACACAAATCTTACTAATATAATTGCATTAAAGACAAGGTTTGACATTTAATTTAATATTATTTTAGTAGGAGTTAATAGGATTTTAAGCGAGTGAAGCCGCAGCAGGTACGTACGAGAACAAAGCGAATTTTAAGTTAAAATTAAAAGGTATTCAATCTAAATTCTCTCACCTTGAAAAGATATCAAAAGATAGAATAGAGTGTATTTTTAATAAGAGAATTATATTTTTAATTAAGATCACTAGACTGGCTTTCACTGGTATCTCTATTTTAATGGCTTTAAGCAAAGAATTAATTACTTTTGAGTCTTGTTTGGTATTTGTTTTGGTGGCTTTTTAAAGTTATTTCAATCTTTAGATTTGATGTTTTTTTAATAAATTAAGAATAGATACTCAGTAATTTATCCCCGAAGGGCTAGGCAGAAGTAGAGGTGAAAATATATAACCACTATGTAAAACATACACACAATATGTAAAAGGTATACAGATAGGGAATGAGCTAACTTGGGCGATACGAAACTTTTTAGTCCGCGGGAACATGTGCGAAGTCGCTGGCAGAAGAAAGTCAGGAGGTTACAGGCATCATTACCATGCTCTTCATCATTTTCAACTCCATAGTTGAACTTAGGGCCTTCTCTATCGAAGAGCGATTTTTGATAACTCCCACGATAAAGTAAAACCTAAATCACAACACGACATCCCACCACTAATTAACCAACCCAAAAAAAGAGACAACTCCGAAAATCATTAACGACTAGTGAAGTGAAATATTTATCGATATAATCCCGGGATTAAATGCGGTCGCACGCACTAGCCCGGGATTAGAGCGGGTCGCGGTTGCGGGATTCGCATTATCTTTAGAGACAAATTAGTGTTTGTCAGGAAACAGTCGGATCCATGTTGAATTTACGAATTACTGCGTCATTTGTTTGTTTATGCTGTTTCTAAGGAATATGTGTTGAAATAAGGATTAGGGGTAGTTACGCAATATCTAAAATTGATCTCGCGATTTGGTTTTGTTGGTGATTGGTAATTACGTGCCTGTCTGTCTGTCTGTCAATGTTTTGTGAAACGGTTTTGGAAGCGATCTGTTGTATTTTTGTTTGTTTGTGTCTCTGCAGTGTTAATCTTTGTAAATATCTGTCGGAATTGTATTTGAAACAAAATCCGTAGTATTCAAGACACAAATCGCTACATAGTATAAAACAAAGTCGCTTTTTCTGTCCATATTTCCCTTTGTAAGCTTACATCTTTAAAACTACGAAACGGATTCTGATGCATTTTTTAAAATAGATAATGTGATTAAAGAGGTAGGTTTATAATATGTATAATACACGCATAATATATCACAATTGCACCCACGTGAAGTTGGGGCGGGTCGCTAGTAATACAATAGAACACAAAGTACTCAAGATAAAACACAGCGAATTAAAAGAAATAAATTAACAATATTAAATTGGTACTACTGAACGATTGAGGAGGAAAAGTACTCGAAACTTTCCGGAGCAACGAAATAGTAATATTTTGGCTAAAAATACGTACAAAAAACACACGTATACCATATAAATAATTATCAGTGCGAAAACTCGTAACGTAATCCGATTATTTCCCCTTTGTGAAATTTCCAAGCTTTCTAATATAATAATAAGGCCAAAAAAATAAGATTTCCAAGTCCTATTGTTATACTTTTTGTTAAGTATCCGAGTTCAACTGTCTTTCACTTTCCACAGGCGAAATAAATAAGATTTTCCTCGTTGAACTAGAATATTTTTTCCGTGAGCAAATTCTCGAATCTTTTTTGTCGCAATTTTATTTATTTAGTCGTTTTGTTGGTGATCACAGACGCAGTTGGCGGGCGGCGTTGTAGTAGATTGTATCGACATGGTCCCGGCGTTTAATCCTTTAATCCCGGGGCCCGGGGTCCGGGACTCGCATCGACCGCACTACAAGACTCTCGGTATTGTTGTGTTGTTAAGAACGTTTAAGTAGAGACGTACGTATGTTTGTTTCACGCGTAATTTCTTTTGTTATTGTAAGAGGATTTGTTGATGGGCGGATAGTTAGTTGCTATAGTGATGAATTATTGATGTCCGAATACTCAAACGCTACTCAATTTTAAGACGCTCTCAAAACAAGTTCTGTCCCTATCAATTCTTTATAAAATGACAGAGATAGCACGATATTTAAGTACAACTTAAAATTGAGTAGCATTTCAGTATTCGGGCGTAAGTCTTTGACTGCCAATAGAAAACTGTTGAAGGCAAATCCTCCGCTAACGTCGGTCACCGGTGACCCCCACGGCGTTCAATGTGTTAAGCGCCTGTTTCACCACCTTCATATAAGTGCCCGATAAATTTATGTGACAGATAGTGCATAGAAATTACGTTCTTACTTCATAGTTATCTGATACATAGCGGCTATCCAGACATCGTGAAATAAGTCCTAATATTAGGGACATATTTGCAAGATAAGTATTGCGTCGAAGGTTACTGGCCTGGCTAAATACTGAACGGTTGTATTTAATTTCAGTTACATTTTATTAGAGAGTAATCTGAGAGAGAAGAGGTCTTTGTTCAGCAGTGAACACTTACGAAATGACGATGGTGTTAACAAAGGGGTAAATCCATCAACAAATACCATGTCCTGAGTTGAAAACATTAAATTTTATTTAACCTTATTTTGACCAGTTTAAACGTGGACCGGAATTAAAAATAGACCTTCACGACCACATTTTTTTTTTGAGAGGAGATAGTCGTCAAATGTCTTCTCCCGCCTTGGACGAGACGAGATAGGACCAGGCAAGGTGATCGTGTCTGGCGGGCTTTCTATCCAACTGAAGTTCGTTGCTATTTTACCCACACGCACGAAGCGCTTCGCTTCAAGCTTCCTTGTGCGAACTGCTAGGGAGTGGAACTCCTTGCCGGAGTCTGTGTTCCCTGATGGGTATAACCTGGGTGTCTTCAAGGCCCGAGTGAATAGGTTGCTTATGGGCAGACGTGCTCCACCGTAGGCCGCATCATCACTTACCATCAGGAGAGATAGCGGCCAAACGTCGGCCCATTTAACATAAAAAAAAAATATATTCTTGCCTGAGCTATGTTCCCCGCGCACCTGCCGAAAACAGGCGTCTACAGTCCACACTATGAAATGCTCCTTTCATGTCACATTACGTAAGTCTACCCGACATTACACTACTACCGTAGTACATAGGTACATATATTAAAGAAACAAGTTTTTTACATATAAAAGGGCCATCCAACATAAATAGTACACGGCTGCCAATCTTCAAAAAGCCTATAAAAAGGTCGCAGGCATATATTATAATTTACTATTCGGACGTGTTAGCGTTCGCCCGGTTTACGAGTTTCACCGCAACATGACGTAACATGAAATGCATTTTATTACCGCATGATATTTATTATTATACGCGAATTTTATTTATGGGTCGCGTCGGGCCTATTTCGTGGGTATGGCCTTTTAGTGAACTTATGTGTTTTGATGTATCGGTATTTTGTACCTAATGTTTAGGTGGAGAAGTTAGGTTTTGAGTTAAAGTGTCGATTAGGTATATCCTGCGGGTGTTTTAAAAGTCGACTAAGGAACCTTTATACCGACAAAAACAGCAGTGCTCTCTGATTAACCTGAACTTTTTAAACTGCTATCTTTAATAACCCTTAGTATTAGCTCGAAGAAACCAACCAATCAGAGCGCTCGTTCGATTACTTTAAACGTAAAGCAAACTGGAACTAAGTGTACTGCAGCCCTTTTATCTCACAATCTTGATTTACTATTGAGTTTTTCTTCCAAAGTAAAGTCAACAACGATTTAAAAAACATACATTGGCATGACAGTTTAAACTATTAGCAACTACTCATAAAAGTCATAATAGCAAATCAACGGAAAGAATGTCGACCACACAGTCTCAAAAATAAAAAAAAACAAACGATATTGGTGGTCAAATAACAAACACAACTAATAAATGCAATGACTTAGCATTTAGTACATCTGCCCTCGGCAGAGAGCGAGACCGAATGAATTCGTTCCGTTCACTCAAAACTTCAAAGTCATTCAATCAGGATGTAACCATTTATACTACTTCAAAAGGATTTTTAATTAATTATTAACAGGATTTGAGACTGCCTCTATGGCTGCAGGAGCGACTGCCGTGTAGCGCCGTAAGTGTGGGAGAGCCATGCTTCGGCACGAATGGGCCGGCTCGACCGGAGTAATACCACGGCCGAACAGAAAAATTGACGTGAAACAACGCTTGCGTTGCGTTTCATTGTGTGAGTAAGGTTACCGGAGGCTCAATCAAAGACTATGAGCCTCTAGCATGGCTTGAACCTAGTTGAGTTCCTCGTCAAATAATTGCGTGAGTAAGCCGAAAAACATAATTAATTTTATATGTCTCACGAAGCTACGGACTACCTAGCAGGTTTACCGAGGATCCGGCTAGAAGGGCAGAAGTAGAAACGGGGTGATTTTTAGCCAGTAAGAGTCTGACACTCCCTCTCGCCTTGCCCAAGGCGAGAAAAGTCATTGGATGATTTTCCCCGCTCAAAAATTCTCACGAAAGGTATAACATTAAATATAACATAACCAATGAAAAAGTGAGTATCACATGGTACTTTGACCACTATTGACAATTGACTACCAAAACCAATGAAATAGTTCATTTGATTCTCATATCGATGACTAATTCAAGGTACATATTTGATCGGTGACTAGCAAGTCTTGTCTTGTATTTTAAAATATATAAAAGTCATCAATATTGATTTCATGTGAGATAACAATCATAGTATAATTAACAGAAATGGTGTCCAATTATTCATTGATGCTTACAAACAAAACTCGTTGGGACGGGACCAATTATTTTACAATCATGTTTTAGGTATGTATTCGTATGTCGACTAATCACGTCTGTAATATATACGAATGAAATTTTTTAGACATTAGTACCTACTTTTTTCTGAAATTACTCTTTATCATTAACAGCGAGTGATAATGCACAACTGAGCCTGATAATGTTGAACATAAGAAGGTTTATTTAGCTTGCTCAGTTGTGTTAGTGTTGAGTCAAATCAAATAATTGGAATTTAACATGACTGTACTATGACATATTATTTAAAAAAAAAAAAAACGTTGCCCCACACTAGGATTTTCTCCTGTGTCGTGGATGCGTTTACAAACATACAAGTTCACATGCACATGACACCCAGACCGGAAACAACAATTTATGGATCAAACAAAGAGTTGCTCCGTGCGGGAATCGAACCCGCTACACATTGCACGGCAGAAAGTTGCCTAGCTACCGTGCCAACCGTGCAGTCACATTAAATTACCTTTAAACACACTAATATTATAAATGTGAAAGATGTTTGTCCGTCAATCACGTTGAAACTAGAGCATTTTTTTCCACTGGAACGCGGGTGAAACCGTTGGCAGGAGCTAGTATTCCAATAAAACTCACAACAAAGACAAACACGAAATTACTCTTCCAATGTTACAACAAATTGAATTCAACGCATCTCGAATTCTAAAACATAAACTATACTAGGAGTTAGGAGCAAGAGTAATTAAAACACGGGACTGATGCAGACAATACTCATAACTAACTCTGTGACGTCACGTCATGTCAGTAACGGAACGTCAAAAACAGCGCACTCCGCCATTTTAACATCCAACCGGACGTTTGGTATAAAGTCAGATTTATGACTTGCGCTGCGACATAACATAGCTTTTGATGTGTGAATAAATTTAAGAATTTCAAGTGTTCGTGTTTGTGTTTATTTTTAATTTTAATTGGTTAAGTGGAAAAACAATAAGTTGCTTAACTGGTATAAGGTCTAAAAATGGGCAAAATGTCATAAAAGACAGTGTTTTACTATTACATTTTTTAATTAGTGTATTTGTATCTAATTAGTTAGTCCGATAGAGTTTCTTGTTCGTTCCTCTCCATTCGAAGCTACACTTTGGAACGAGCACCTAGCTTCACTGACAGACAAGACTGACGGACAATTCGATTTGACGATCAAAAGTGCTTAATTTAGGATTAATTGAAAAAAAATCTTTGACTTTGACTTATATCTATGCAACACAAACTTTCCATGTTTCCAAGAAGTTGTACTTACGTTTTATACTTATCACATCAACAGCCACTGCTGACCAAAGGCCTTTTCTCCCACAGAGAAGGTTTGAGCATCAATCTTTAATGTTACAACTTTAAAATGCATTTAATGCATTACTTAACATATGTCTTAGTAAACGATTTTTTTACGAGAACTATTGCTTATGATTGGGTAAAGTAAGATTAAATGTCTATGAATACAACAGAAAGAAGACTGCACGGTTGGTGCGGTGGCTGGGCAACTGGCTGCCACGCAACGGGTAGCGGGTTCGATTCCCGCACGGACCAACTCTTTGTGTGATCCACAAATTGTTGTTTCGGGTCTGAGTGTCATGTGTATGTGAACTTGTATGTTTGTAAACGCACCCACGACACAGGAGAAAATCCTAATGTGGGGCAACGTTGAAAAAAAAAATCTTGATCACTAAGAATTTCAATACAACCAAGCTTATACACAATTCAGTTTTAACTCGAGATTCAAACAGCCGTACATTAGTACGAGTTTGCTTTACGTTTAAAGTAATCGAATAGCGAACGCGTTCGAAGCATACTACTACCAAGGGTATTGTTCAACTCGTACTTGTTCATTCTACGACCTTGCCGACTACAGAAATAACCAAATAAATACCTAATCAGTGATAGAAAAAAAACATTACACTGTCTTAGTCCTATTTTGAAAAGCCACTGCACTACAAAATAATAACAACTAGCCAGCTAAAACAGCATTCCTTACATTTATAGCTGTACACCAACTCTAGAGGCGGACGTTTAGCGGAATCACTGATTTATGAGTTTCACCGCAACGCGCCCTGGCTTTGATGTGACCGCAACATGATATAATTATATTTGTTTTATGAGCTCCGTTTAATTAGAATACGAGTAACGTGATGAAGACTTGTGTTCGTTTCCTGTGTTGGTCAAAAATTGTGAGACAGAGCTCATGTGATGAGATTATCGGAGTATTTTTCAAAGACAGATTTTTTTTTTTTTTAGATTAGATCTATGGAAGTAACCTCTATGCCAGTCTAAGTTTAGTGTAACAAACAGGGAACTAAAATATTACCGATGTAGCTCAAAGGATTAGCCAGCTGAAATGGCAGTGGGCCTACACAATAGGGTATTATCCTACTAGTCAAATTCAATACTTTTATCGAAATGTCAAAAACGTTACTTTTCTATGAATTTTGTATGACATTGCAAATTATGACGTCATATTTGTTTGCGTCAAATAGCATACTTATTACACAAAAAATAGCAAGAAAAATTAAATAAATAAGTATATCGTCAAATGAATGAATGAAAATACGATTATTTTAGGATATTTTATTTTATTTTTGACCTAGGAAACTACCCAATTTTCGAAGAACCGATGACCGTTGGGGTAAACGTGTTCTAGAGTGGAGACCGCGTGGCTGGTAGTAGTTGGTTGCGTAGAGCTGAAGGTGGAGCTCAGTGGTGTGCCATTCAAGAGGCCATTAATGGACCAGAAAAGGCTGATGATGATGACGTATCAAACACGACATTAACACCTTCACCGCCAACAAAAAACTGTTAAAGGCTATTCCTCCACTAGTGTCGGACAGCGTTGTTCGACATGGCGTCTAAGGTGTTAAGAATTAAATCATAAGACAACGCGAGAAATAATAAAATATCAGTGTTTTAGAACAGCTGTGTTGTATGATGTGTAGTGTAGTGTATCATGAGAATAATATTAGCAACCAAAGCTCTTCTCTTTGATAAAAAAAAAACCAACAACCAAACAACCTTTTTATCAAAGAGAGCTCATAATTCTTCGAATAGTATTCTATAGATTTTAAAAAGGTATACTTCAACATTTTTGTACGATAATTCTTTACAGCCAACCCAAAAATTCAAAAAGTCAAATAAACACGATTCCAAATAATATCAAAAGCAGATATTATTCGTTTCACATTAAACCGGCTACCATACAAAGTAGCTTTCACTGTCCCTTTGTCCCTTTGTATGCTTAAATCTTTAAAACTACGCAACGGATTTTGATGCGGTATTTTTAATAGAGTGATTCAAGAGGAAGGTTTATATGTATAATACATGCAATACATGTACAATATATGCAACCATGCGAAACTGGGGCGGGTCGCTAGTCAATTCTAATTCTTAAATCACATAGTTAAGATATTCGGTTAGGATTAAAACCGTATATTTTCACGGTTAGAACGAGTAACCGTTAAAATATACCAGATTTTGGTGCAGTCAATCAATTAGATGACTTGCAAATTGAAGCAGTTAGCTGCGGGGACGAGCGGTCACAATGTTACCATATGTCGCTAACTGGAGCTCGCACTAGGAGAAATAAACGCTGCTGTTTTTATATTTGCTCTCTTAATAGTTAAGCTATACTTTGTGATCAGCGGTGATCGGTGTTTGGCGGAGAAGTGGCCTTACTATCGGTTGTAAGTAAGAAATAAAACGCACTTTTTGGGGGTGGGAAAATGATCCAACGACTTATACCGGCTTGGGCGAGCCATGCTTCGGCGGCACGAATGGGCCTGCTCAATCAGAATGACACCACGGCCTCACAGAAAACCGACGTAAAACAACGCTTGCGTTGTGTTTCGTTGTGTGGGTGAAGTTACCGGAGCCCCAATTACCTCCCTTCCCAATCCACGATTCCCCAACAACTCCATAAATTCCTAACACCCAAAAGGCCGGCAACTGACCTGTAACGCCTCTGGTGTTTCAGTGGTCCACGTGCGGCGGCGATTGCTTACCATCAGGTGATCCGTATGCTCATTTACCGGCTTATACCATAAAATAAAATATCAATGTCGTTCGATCGGAATTGTATTCAAGAATGAGGATGTTGAGGGACCTAGGAGTCTCGACAAATGTAACAACAATACACAGCCTTCAAAACTCGACATGGCGTTATCAAAACGCGACGTTTTTATAACTGAGTGCGTACACAAAAACAGAATACTCGTACCAAGCAAGTTTTCTAAACATCAGAAAAGGGGTCAAAAACGCCCAGTCACAATAGTTAGCCGGATAATTGATTGAGCTGTTTGACTCTATGTAATTTTAGGCAAGGGTCCCCAGTTCGATTACCGAACGATGTACTCTATTGTGATTGTGACGGGAAAAATTGATAACTACTCCTGTAGTGTTGTACTTTGATTAGATTTTTTTTTGCAATTTTGTGTCTCGAATAACGAATAGGTAGTTCCAATGTGCGTTTTTTTAAGGGGGAAAAACATCCAATTACTTCTATTGCGAGGCGAGAGGGAGTGTCAGGCTCTTACTGACTAAAAACCAACCCGTTCCTACTCCTGCTTTTCGAGCCGGAACCCCAGTAAACCCGTTAAGAAGTCCACAGCTCCGGAGCTGCAATGTGTTACAATACACAAGATATTGAAATAAAATAAAAAATCGTAATATAGAAATCTGTAAACCACCCCGTCATAGAAGAATATCTGGGCAGAACTCAAAAATTTCAGAGTTGCAAAAAAATTTTGTGAATTTTATAATTTCCGAAAACGAGGACATGATATGGAATTGCTTGAGATTACAATAGAAATTAACCACATAGCTGGCAAAATCTAAGTTAACTCAACTGTAAACACAATTCTACTTTAATGCTTGATAATTCATAAGGGGGTCTTATGAATTAACAAGCATTAAACATTTCTATCCATATCACACAAAAAAAACCACCCTAATAATAGCAAAAAGAAATAAAAAAAAACAATTGAACATTTAGGGTTCCTCATATTCATAACATAAACGTATCGTGCTATCGGACTATTTAAAAAGGTAGTAATTTCTCTTACGTGTGGGTTCCGTAGGTGAATGTGTCCTCGGGGATAAACGGACGTAATGGTTTGTCTCACGCATCGGTTAAAGACGAATGATGCATTTTGTAGATTGAAAGAAAGATGCTGTTTACCTTGTGTGGTTCCTTACACATTTTGTAAGACTGCCCCGATACGGTCTTAAACTATTGTGTATCTATACTAATATTATAAAGCTGAAGAGTTTGTTTGAACGCACTAATCTCCGGAACTACTGGTCCGATTTGAATAATTCTTTTTTTGTTGGATAGTCCATTTATCGAGGAAGGCTATACGCTATAAAACATCACGCTATGACCAATAGGAGCCGAGCAGAACGGGTGAAACCGCGCAGAAGTAGCTAGTCTACTATATTATTCATGTATATTATTCTACTTGAATTATTAATAATCGAATCAAATAAGTTGTGTAGGTTAAAAGCTGTGCGCACACATGGAACAGATAGAAAATGCGTCTTTGATTGTACAAATGCACACATTACTATTTTAGAGTCAACCTTAACAGCCGTACTCAGAGAGCGTACTCAGAGAATGGTTTCTTAACCCAATCTTTAGTAATTGCTTTTGATACAAAATCGTTACTAAGGAAAACTTTAAGTAATCATTAAATCACAGAAAACCGACGTGAAACAACGCTTGCGTTGTGTTTCGTTGTGTGAGTGAGGTTACCGGAGGCCCAATTCCCCCTTCCCAATCTTCCCCATCCCCGATTCCCGAACAACAACCCTTAAATTCCTAACTCCCAAAAAACCGGTAACGCACTTGTAACGCCTCTGGTGTTTCAAGTGTCCATGGGCGGCGGCGATTGCTTACCATCAGGTAATACGTGTGCTCGATTACCGGCTAGTTTCATAAAAAAAAAAGTTTGGCAGTATTTTATTACGTATACTGTTTACAATTTGCCCTCCTCCCACAGACCCCATGGATACCACATTCTTATTTAGATCCTTTGCCAGTTTTTCAAACTTTTGACGACTGTCGTACCTCCAATACTAAGATCTATTTCTCCCAAAAGATAATCACCTAAAACAATTTAAAAACCAAACCCTTTCTTAATAACACTTAAAAAATTAAAAATTGTATAAATATCAAGCCTACCAATTACCATTAACATAATTAAAAAAATCCTCCAAAATGAATGATATTATTTTTCTATCCATAATCACGTTTTTTTTAATAACATAAAAAAGAACCATTACTTTAATTGAAGTCGATAATCGTTTTCCTTATTGGTCGCGGTACCCTAGAATGTCGTGCGACATCGCAGTCGTGTCGGGCGACAATATGTCGCTGCATCAAATTATTGGGACCCTTACTTCTCTGCTTACCCCAACTAAAGATTAATGATAGTCTATCGACCACTACTCTACTAGTATTAAATATTTATAATACGTATTATTACTTATGTACGAGTGTTTGTTTTAAACGAATTTCTTCTTTGCAGGTTAAATTTCCAGGCCAGAAAGGTGACCGAGTGGTGACCGCGGACCGAAAGACGTAACGTGGGCAGACCTCCCACTAAATAGACTAGATGGCTAATCTACACTAATATTATAAAGCTGAATAGTTTGTTTGTTTGTTTGTTTGAACGCGCTAATCTCAGGAACTACTGGTCCGATTTGAATAATTCTTTTTGTGTTGGATAGCGCATTTACCGAGGAAGGTTATACGCTATAAATCATCACGCTATGATCAATAGGAACCGAGCAGAGCGGGTGAAACCGCGCGGAAGTAGCTAGTGTTTACTATGGCTAAGTCTTAGCTTATAGTTTATCATCAACAGCACATTCAAGTCTGAAAGAAAGGCCTCAGACAAAAGGGAGTTTCCAGTTGGACATCGCAGTTTAAAAGATTGAAGTTTCACTTCTGGATCCGATTTCTGTCTAATGTCCTATACCTTATTCAACACTTCCGATACTCACAAAAAGAGTAGTGGTTGTGACTGTACTCAGTGAGGGTTGGTTTTACAATTTTTGTCTGTTTGTGCTGGCTAATCTCTGATATGCCTGAACCGATTTTATCGTCACTTTTATTGTCAAGTAGCTAATGTATTAAGGAGTAAATGTAATCCACGCGAGCGAATCTGCGGGCATCAGGTAATAATTACTATTACTACCTACAATTCCAAATAGCACAATGAGCGCGATATTTCCTCAATTTCTTGACTGTTACATACAAAACCACTTTTAAACTATTGTTGTATTGGCCACAACGAAGGGAGCCAA
The DNA here is from genome assembly GCF_023101765.2 of Spodoptera frugiperda. Taxonomy (NCBI): domain Eukaryota; kingdom Metazoa; phylum Arthropoda; class Insecta; order Lepidoptera; family Noctuidae; genus Spodoptera; species Spodoptera frugiperda. The sequence continues at coordinate 1,970,975 of NC_064232.1, read as the reverse complement.
ATGTATGATTGATTGGTGTGCACCTTTTTCCGACCAACGTACGGCGGGGTATTGTACCCCTTAGCCTTAGGTATGCTTACGTCATACTTGTAATTGTTATTGTATTTTTTTTTTATTGTTGTGGAAGCTCGAAATGGTTTGGCGCGTTTGAAGATTTATTTTTGGTTGTGATAAGGTTCATTTTTGGTTAAATTTGTTTGTAATAAGTTTTGTTCCTGTTCGTTTCCGATAGTAAAGGTCCCTGACATCGACGTCCAAATGGCACTAGGTGATAATCAGAAAAATATATTTAAAATATCAAAACCTTAAGTTTTTAAAATACTCTGTATAGTAGTCATGGGCCTTAGTCTGGTATTACAATACAAGAGGGACGCAGCTATGTAGGTTGTATTGCTCCGTCCCTCTCGCACTGCTCAATGATCGACCATTCTGACACAATTGTAATAGCAGACTAAGGCCCCTGATCAGCCATAATACGTCCACTGCTGAATATAGGCCTCTGCCGCTGATATGAGATTTCTGGACACAAATTCTCATTTCTCAATACAAATCAGGCTAACTGGAGGATAGCAGTTTAAAAGGTCCAGGTTTATCGGAGAGCGCTGTTGCCCAGTCTCTGTCAAACGTTGTATTTCCTTACTTAGGGGTGTTGGCAAATGTATTCTACTCTGCTAACATTGTAATTATTTCATCAATATTACAAATGCAAAAGTTTGTGTATTGGTGTGTATGTTTGTACCTCAATCACTTCAAAACGGCTAAAGAGATCGGGATAAAATTTAGAACATATCTAGATTATGGTCTGGAATAACACACGGCTGCTGCTTTCGAGGAACAACCGTTGGGCAGGAAACCGAACGAAACGATCAACTCGCCAGGTCAGAGCATTCTCCTTTTTCGATTTTAGGCAACTCTATGTTCCCTAAAACAGAAAGGAGAAGTAGGTTGACCTGCTACCCACTAGGTACATAATTTCCCAATTAATATTTATGAGTACATAGAAAATGTTATGAATACATAAGAAACGTGTTTACAGGCCATCGTCTCCATCTCCTGCCATTTCTGAGCATTAGTTGATGTCGCCGTGTGAATTATTCACTAATTCATAATTTACATTCCCTCTTTACTCCCTGTCGCCCTCCTGAAACATTGTTTCTCAAACTTTTCTTGTTGATTCCTGCTTTCCTACAGTTGAGACATTAAAAGGCTTATAGTTGAGCAGAGCACTGCGGATTATCTAGCAGCTCGAAGAATAGAAACCACGCCGCTCCTTACGGGATGGTTTTTAGTCAGTAAGAGTCTGACATTTTCTCTCGCTTAACTCTAGGCGGGAGAACTTATCCCCGAAGGGGGGACCCTTCTAAAAAGAAGCGCGTCTCAGGGACATGAATGACAATCTTGGATCTCTCAACGAAATAAAGTAGAAGATATTATTAGAGGAGAATACAAAGAAGGAGACATCGAATCAGGTGAATTTTGAGAAAACTTTGACTTTGAGAAAATGCCAAAATATAACTTTTCACAAATTTACAGCTAGGTATCTAAGTTTCCTAGGCTCCCATAAGATGACTGGACTAATATAAAAGTTTCAAAGCAGAGGGCGTGATGGGCGCGAAACTCGAGTCACCAGTAGCAGCGCGGTAATCGACGCGTCGTGGGTCGCGGCAAGCTGCTTATGAATATAAGCCTCTAGCATGGCTTGAAACTCTCTAGCTCCTCATCAAACAGTTACACGAGTAAGCCAATAACAAAATAATTATTATAACTGTTGATCACGAGCTCTTTAAGTCTTTGACTGCCAATAGAAAACTGATGAAGGCAAATCCTCCGCTAACGTCGGTCACCAGTGACCACCACGCCGTTCAATGTTTTAATTACTTGAAAAATATTTGACAATAACTGTCCAAAATCATTTTGAAGATAATTTTATTTGTCGCAGACACTGAGTGACTTGCCAACCGAACTGAATCTATTTCTTTCAGGGCGTTTCTTATGAAAACCGTCTGTTTTAACATTTACAGTGGGCGCCAGTAAAATATTCAGTGAATATTTGACAGTAATTCTGAGAAAACTGTTACAAGAACTAGGGTTATTGACTTTTTCAATACTAGGTGTTATTATATTAATAGAATGGTTTTCTTGATGAAGTTATTGACATAAACTTGATGGAGTTTTTGGAATAGAAGATTTTGATGTCTTATGGTTAACTGTATTGTTTGATGTAGATTTCGGTACAATCTTGTGTCTAAAATTGTATCGGAAACGTATTACTGAACAAACAATTTTTGTGGTAAAGATCAAGGATCGTAGAAGGCGATGCTCAGAAGGCTTAGTACGAGTTTGTTTAACGGTGAACGAATACGAAACGAGAGCGCGATCGGTGAGCTGATTGGCCGGCGCGAATGAATCAACCAATTACAGCGACCGACCGACGACCGACCGCATTCTCTATTAGATCTCGTTGAACGTAAAACAAACTTAAACAAAGGCCTCTGTAGAGTCTACCAAACACTATACTCACATTAAATATTTTCTACATAATATAATTTTCACATACCTACACCATTATAAAGTATTATAAATGAAAATCTTCCAGAAACCTACCAAAAACATTGAAAGACAAAAACTCATCATTATCGCTCGTTGATCGGATTATATTATAACCGCGCAGAGGGCGTTGGTGTCGCGCAAAAACTTCCACGTCTTGTTTGTTTCGACGACTTACCTGTAAAAGAAGGAAAGGTATCATTAATATACATATTTTGAAGGTAAATATTATGTTCTTAGTGGTTGAGAATTGGGATGATGACGAGGTATGAAAATTAAAAATCTATTTAGTCCGTCAGTTAGGTAATGAGAAAATATTAGATACGTATTTTTATTTTTTCATATAAGATATTACCTTCAGCATCAAATAATTGATACCGGATTGATACTACGAATTCACAGAAAACCGACGTGAAACAAAGCTTGTGTTTCGTTGTTTGAGTGAGGTTACCGGAGGCCCAATTACCTTCCTTCCTAATCTTCTCACTTCCCGTTTCCCCAACAACCCTTAAATTCCAAACCCCCAAAAAACCGGCAACGCACTTGTAACGCCTCTAGTGTTTCGAGTGTCTATGGGCGGCGGCGATTGCTTACCATCAGGTGATCCGTCTGCTCGTTTACAGGCTTATACCATAAAAAGGTAACTTTTCTCGACCAAAACATCGAACCTGAACACCCAACCACTAGACGAGCAAAGTTTCAATGTTAATTTCAATACACATAACATACATACACACCTGTTAATAACAAACTTGTTACGATATAATTATGAAATAACGTAGCAACTTGGTCATCGCGACCAATGGGAGCTAGGGACGCAACTTTTGATTGTTTCACTACATTTCATGGGTTTCAGGGCTTGTTTCAGCTGTGTTGTTAGTTTGTTTACCTACGGACGTATGTTTGGTGCACGTGAGAAACAAACGGTTGTTGGTGTTGTAGGTATTCGATTCGGTTCGTCAAAGTGTCGGTTGGCTTTGTGTGAGAGAAGGTGTTTGTGTTTGGATAGAATAGATTTGACTATGTAGCCTCTTTGGTATTTCGCAATGAGTGATAGAATAAGTGATATATTATTTCTTTCTTAAAAAAATGTTCATCGAATCTTGAGTTTTCTCCTGTGTCGTGGGTGCGTTTATAATCATACAACGTCATATACACAAGACACCCAGACCCGAAACAACAATTTGTGGATCAGAAAGAGTTGTTCCGTGCGGGAATTGAACTTAATTCATGTGGCGTAGCAGCAGGTTTTCCAGCCACCGCACCGAACGTGCAGTCAATTTTGACAGGTACGGAGAAACAGTTCTGTGATAAGCTTGAAATTTTTAAACTGAAATCTCAAATCCGTATTGAGCAAGCGTAGTGATTAATGCTCAAACCTCCTCGAATTGAACAATCGACAAAAATAGTGACATCACACAAAACATTTTCCAAAAATCTGTCCCCATCCACATAGATTTACTACACATTGGACCAGGTAAACCACTATCAAACCGAAAAAGAATAAAAAATTACCACAAACAATAAAATTTTAATGGGAATCCTACCGCTGCCGCTGGTCGGACGCTGTGTGTCAGTTAAATCGAGTTTGAAATTGACGCCCGCTAACCTAACCTAACTTTGTATTGGTACATATGGTTACGGATCAAGGTTTGCATAACCAGTATAAACTGACTGTCGATAGTGTACAAGTGTGGGAGAGCCAAGCTTTGGCACGGCTGGGCCGGCTCGACCGGAGTGATACCACGGCCTCACAGAAAACCGACGTGAAACAACGCTTGCGTTGTGTTCCGTAGAGCGAGTGAATTCACCCTTCCCAATTTTCCCAATCCTCGTTTCCCCAACAACCCTTGAATTCCTAACCCCCAAAAGCAACGCATTTGTAACGCCTCTAGTGTTTCAAGTTTCCATGGGCGGCGGCGATTGCTTACCATCAGGTGATACGTCTGCCAGTATACCGGCCATGTCTTATAAAAAAAAAATACAAATCCAAATATTCCAAAACATCTATAAAATAATAATTCTTAACAAAACAACGTCACATCAATTGACCTATTTCCTACGTATACATAAACACACATACAATGTAGTATATAATATGTAATGTTATCTGAGCTATTAATAACTAATGAATCAGCTTCATTGCGTACAATAATTTCAAGGCAATGTCAATTGATAATGGAATAAGACCATTTCTTGATAGTTCAATTTTGTAAAACGACTAAATACGTCGCAAAACCGTAACATTAGGCTTTTTATGGTATAAGCCGGTAAATGAGCAGACGGATCACCTGATGGGAAGAAACACACGAAACACCAGAGGCGTTGCCGGCCTTTTGTGGGTTAGTCATTTAAGGGTTGTTGCGGAAATCGGAGATTGAGAAGATCAACCGATAACACACTTGTAACGCCTCTGGTGTTTCAGGTGTACGTGGGCGGCGGGCATTGCTTGCCATCAGATGACCCGTCTGATCGTTTACCGGCTTATACCATAAAAAAAAAACAGTCAGAAAAATAATTACAGCCAAAAGCAGGCAATCTATATATTAATACGTGATGCAAAAACTTTGGACCGCTTTTTACGAAAATTGCGCGGGCGTAGGAGCATAAAATTTGGTACACTTATAGTTTATGTGTAGGAGAAGTGCAAAACGCTAATATTTTTCAAAAATAATGCTTATAAAGTACATTAAATCAATAAATAAAACATTACACACACATGCATAGTATCTGATCGTATTTGACAAAACGTCAAAATCGATAGACATTGCGATGATATTCTCACGTCTCATATGAATAGAGTTTTTTAAAAGAGTTTGTTTGAGTTTGGGTTAAATAAAAAATATCCTTGAAAGTATGTTAAGTAGTATTGTAAATTAAATCGTATATGGTTGAATTTCGACCACTAGGCGACCACTAGTTTCTAGAAAAACCTAAACAGACAAACTGGCTTTTGCCAGCGTGTTCGCTAACATTTCCCTATGGGATAAAAAGACAAACTTATATGTTATGCCAGAGCATAATCTACCCATGTTCCTTGTAAAAGAAACAACAAAGAACCAAAACCAAAAGATATTATGCAATATTCCGAAAAAAGAAAAACACATAACCAACCAACTCCACGCCTTATGCGTTTCAGAAAACATCGACCTACAGAACACGACTCGGTTTTAATTTCACATAAAAAAAAAACAAAATGGCGAGCGGTTAATGACCCTATTGTTTTCGAGATCATTGTTTCACTGAGGCTAGCAGACGGCCAGCATGGAGGCTGCATGCAAAATGTAACAGCTGTGCATGTCCATGATATAAAGTGGAGTGGAATGAGTTAAATGATTATTTTAGGGAGTGTGGTTAAGGAAATATGAATGGGCCGGCTCAAAAGGAGTGATACGACGGCCTTACAGAAAACCAAGGTGAAATAACGCTTGCGTTATGTTTCGTTGTGAGTGACCGGTGGCCCAATTTACGCCTTTCCCAATATTCCCAATCCCCAATACCCTTAAATTCCTAACCCACCAAGGTCGGAAACGCACTTGTGCCTTCTCAATTCATTTACGAAAATATTATGTACGTGAGAAAAAATCAACAATTGTTTGAAAAAAGAAGCGACAGACACAATTTTAATACGAGAGGTAAAAATAAGTTAGCTATACCGCAATTCCGATTGTCCAAAGTGCAGAAATCCTTCATGGGATTTTGTGTTAAGTGTTACAATAAACTACCAACCACCATACTGAATCTGAACGAGAAAAAATTTAAATCTTGTATAAAGCGTGAACTGTGTAAACAGGCATATTATAAAGTGTCAGATTATATTGAAGATAAAAATGTGTGGCAGCATGTTGGTCCGGCTCCACTGGACACTCGCTCACACTAGACAATGCTCTAATACGATCACTAGTTACACGTTAAATTAAAGTAGTAATTTATTCCAATGTAGTCTAGGGATCCTGTGGCATCAAGCAGCATATTTATTATTTTTTTATTTGAAAAATTAAATTAAAGATTATTTTTTATTTGTATAGAAGCATTATTTCAAAATTGTAAGTGTACATATGTGGGCACTATGTTTGAAACAACCCGCTTTTTTAATTTATATTCTTTACAAATTGGTTTTATTGTCCCATAGTTTTGACGTCATATTGTCGTTACATTGTTCCTACATATATAGACAATAGGTAAATGATCAAATAATGTATCAGAGATATTGTAAAAAACATTTTTTGAAAAGAGTAACGATGGAGTTTCTTGCTCGTTCTTCTCCATTCGAAGCAACACTTTGGAACGAGCGCCTAGCTTCACTGACAGACAGACTGACGGACAATTCAATTTGACGTTTCAAAAGTGCCTAATTTAGGATTAATTGAAATAAATGCTTTGACTTTGACTTTGACTTTATCGCCGCTGGTTTTTCGGGTGTCCATGGGCGGCGGCGATTCCTTACCATCAGATGATCCATCTGCTCGTTTACCGGCTTATACCATAAACTGTGGACTACCTAGCGGGTTAACGGAGATCCGGCTCGAAAAGCAGAATTAGGGAACGGGGTGGCTTTTGGTTAGTAAGAGTCTGATGTGACACTCCCTATCGCCTCCACTATTGCCTCGCCCAAGGCGGGAGAATTCATTGGACGTTTAACCCCCCTCAAAAAAAGAACCTACTACCATATCGAACAGACTTCAAAGTTATATACTGGACACAATTCCAACAAGTAACACAAATCATCTTTGTAGACTACACCTCCAATGAAAATCGATTATTCAATATCTTAAATACTTCAATTGACCTCCTAAACTGTATTTGCTAAACAAATATCGACCTATTCGTCCTCATAATAGAATTTCCTTTAACATACGAGCAATATGTCGCGTAATAAACTAAAAAACACAAGTTACAGAACAGAGGTGGCGGAAACGCAATTTCCAAATATCGATTTCTTCTGACGACTGCACAACTACATAACCCATTTATCTACCACCACAAACAACACCCTAATACCAACTTAAACACTCATGTTATACAGTCCCTTTTACATTGACACACTGTGTCACTTACAACCATTTGCATTGTTCACCACTCCAAGTTTATTCCCTTATACTTCAAAGGAAAGAGAGCTTTGTTGTGAATGTGTTAAAGTATAATTTTGGCTGTGTTGCGGTGTGATTTAAGTCGTTATTTTATCGAGTTAGGGTCCGGATTCCCCTTCAGTTGGCATTGTAAACAAAACGCCTATTATAATGGACATCGTAGTGTTGTGCTGTTATCGATAAACTGAGATGGGGCGATAGTGCTGCGACTGATATGTGACGTCAGTTTTACCGTAATGACGTGAGAGTTTTTAAGGCCTACACAAATGTTCTTTTGGTTAATATTAAATGATAAATGATATTTATTTTGCAAATACACGATACAATGTAACTCTTTTACACGTCAATCTCTTAAATAACTAGATGAGGCATTTCCTATCGGACTACTCTGAGAAGAAATGTCTAAACAAACTCAGAGGTCATAGTCTCTTTTAAAGTCCAGACAAAATCAATTAAAGTTGTCGAAGATTGTTCGTCGGATCATCCGGCAACAGCCGTCAGCTGAGCTGATTGTAAACTGACACATGCGTGCTGCCATCTGAATAGGTCCGCTCAAACTGTTGTGGTTCTTTCCTCAAAACACCACTACAGAATCAACTTGCACGGTTCTCCAACATATTTAATTGATTTTGTCTGGACTTTAAAAGAGACTGTGACCTATGAGTTTGTTTCGGCATTTCTTCTCAGAGTAGTCGGATAGGAAATGCGGGCCTCATCTAGTTATTTAAGAGATTGACGTGTAAAAGTGTTATTTTGTAACATACTCGCAGAAATAAATATCATGTATGATTTAAGGGGTTGAATAAATTATGGAGTTCATGTTACTTTAGGACAATGATAATATTGTTAAGAAGTTGGATGTAGGAATAATGTTTAAGGAAGAAAATTCGAAGACATTAAGAAAATAACAAGTATGATGATGTCGGTTAAAATAGCATTACATGCCATGTTTCTTCTTCCGTGTTCCTTGATAAGGAAAGGATTGATAGGGTTGTTACAACATGTTTTTTTAAACATTGCATGTCGGAAGTGGCCCTGGTAAGGGACTGAGTGACGCGTTTACCGGACTGACCATGTGATACCCCAATATTTGGTGTAATAAGTAGTAGTATGTTATTTAAGACACACTTAAAATACTTTAAACTTATATTATTAATGTGTGTAACTGATTATTGTACCGTTCTATTCAATTAAAAGAATAAAATTAAAAAAATGTTAAAGTCCATCTGTTTGGATGTTTGTCCGTCAATCACGATGAAACTACTGAACGGGTTTTGATGAAATTTGGTATACAGACTGGGTCTGGGCTGACTTGAATGATAGTATACCTCTTATTCCACGGAATTGCGGACGAAGCCGCTGATAGAAGCTAGTAAGTAATTGATATTGTTTTATGACATAAGCACAACTTTTTTTCAGTGAAAGAGTATTAATATTTTTTTTTTTACAAAGTCGGCACAATGCTAACACTCATACAATATTTTTTGTAGTAGTTGTAACAGAAAAGCTTAGAAAAACCATAAAATATTTCATTTTGCAATCGATCATAATAAGACTACATAATGATGCCCCATGTAAATTCTCAACCATTTCAACTCACACAACCCTGAAACCTTTTGACTTTCCATTGGCCAAAAAACCCACAAATTCAACAAACGCTGATACCAAAATAATTATGAAAACTTTTCGAAAACTCTCCGAAAAATTTCCGAATTCGCCCAAAAATTGGAAAACGGAATATCCTTTACATAACCTCAAATTGTGATGTTTGAACTTTCCATATTTACTTCGGCCGAAGTTAAATAATCATTTTCAGGGAGTTTTCATGAGAATATTTTCGATGTTTTCACACATTTCGGGTGTAACTGAAAAGTTCTTTTTACATATATACTCTTCAAGTTTGTGTTTGAGTTAAATACATATATTAAAATAGAAGAATGCCTATTCGTTTTATTCTTACTAATATTATTGTGTTTGTCTTTCCGTTACGTACAACAACAGAGCGATTTTATGCTGTGATTTTTGTATCTAGACGTAAATTGGAGGCTGGAAAGTGCTATGGACTAGCATTTTTCTTCAATAATGGAACAGCACAGAGTTATTACTAAAAAAATAAGTGGTTGGGTGACCGGCTGCTGTGCAACATCTCACAGATTCTACTCACAAAAGTAATCATTGCATTTTCTGAGTAAAATGTCAATTTTTAAGCCCAGAGTCAGGAAGTTCAGCGGTGTTTCACCCTTGAAAAGCACGTAAAGCCGTTGGTCCTGCACCTGACCTCTCTCCAGTCGTGTCGGTCTGCCGTCCCATCGGGTTCAGAAAGTGAGGGAACAGAGAGTGCACCTGTGTTTGCGCACACACTTGTGCACTATAACATCTCCTGCGCAGTGGGTTAGTTTAGTTAGACAGACTGGCCGTCATAATTGAAATCGATTGGGAGATTTATTTATGATTACGCAAGCGAAGTCGTGAGTAACAGCTAGTATGAATATTTATTGTACAATGTTATTAATTTCATAGTATTTGTGTTGTATGAAAGAAAAATTGTTCCAAATTTCATTATAGTTCTATAATTCTAGATTGTAACTTAGTACATATAATAAATACTAGATTTCATATTATTGGTTTTGTTGTGTGTATAGAAACAGTATTTTATTAGTAACTAACAAAAGGTTCGACAGAAACTTAATGTAAAGATTTTGGCATTGTTGGTTTGTATTCAACTTAAATAACAGTAACACATAAAATAAATACAAAGACCATATTTTTTCATTGATTCTAATTAAAAAAGGCATATTTTTTCAAGTTTTATAGAATAAAACTAACAGACGGATCACCTGATGGTAATCGATCAGCGCAGCCCATGGACACCCGCAACACAAGAGCAGTGCGTTGCCGGCTTTTAAAAAGGAATACGCAAATATATACAAATTAGTATAGATAGACACAAAACTATTATTATAATTACAAACCAACTTCTTTAATACCAAAGACTTTAATCTAACTAGACAGCAATGATTTATTACTCAAACTACTATTTATTACTTCTAAACCCAAGAATACTTAAAACATTAATTTATTAAAGCCATCAATAGTGACACAGATTAATTTTGATTATTAATAAAAACATCGGACTCACGCGGGATTCGAATTCACGGTCTCCGATTGTGTTATAAAGTCGTATTTATTAATAATAAAAAAACTGGTAATAAATCAAACGAAAGCTGGATAAAAAGCTCATTTTTTAAAATCGATAATAATCGGTTCAATTTTTATCGACACTTGTCCCAACACTATATTAAACGAGATTGTGTAATTCGAGTCGCTAGGTTAGGGCTATCAGTAATGACGTATGAATATATAATATTTGTCATACGCCCCTTGTAATAGCCAACCGATCATATCGACACAAAATGGGCAACCACTCATCGAAATTCCAATCAAAGGACATGGCTAAACCAAAGTATGGACGTCGTAACCCGTACAAATAAATATTGTATAAATATGGTACCTAGCAATAAATAAAGCCGCATAATTAAAGATTGATATTTTGTAGTTAAGAAGGTCCAGAAACTTGGCATATCTGCACAATCCTTAAAATAAAGTAGCGCTCCTACGTCAAACAACGTTACAAAAACTTCAAAATATAACATTGCTCTGAACTTTTACCAAGGCGTTTTGATGTACCTGTGCCGAAAGTTATTTATATATGAGGTAGATAGGTAAACAATTCTGCTTATACTAGATAATGAACAGAAAGTAACCAAGGACAGACACAAAATATATAGTAAGATTGTGCAATCTTATACAAAATATATATTTTGTGTCGATCAAAACATTTACAATTATTTGGTTTCAGAAAAAAGTCATTATATTACCGTTATTAAAAATTGATGTTCGTTTAAATATTTCGATTTGATTTTCGGGGAAACTAATGTCCTAATAATAGCTTGCAGTACCTACTTCCGTATTGTCATGTCAAACCACAACAGAAAAAAATCAATTATGAAACTTATATTTTGTTAATTTTTGTTCACCAAGTTATAAGAATTAGTTAAACACAAAATAATTCATAAGTGAATATTTAAATGATACGGGTTAGCGTCAAATTCGTATTCTTGTTATTATGCCTGGGTCAGTCATTTAGCCATCTCCTTTATCGTGGAAAAACGACAATAAAAAATATCGATTTCCCATCACTAGACAGTTAATCGATTTGTAATTAAATTTGTCACGTCACATCACTAGCTTACGGATGGGATCACTTCGAATTAATATTTTTTCATTGGCAATTTATTTTGCTAATTGAATTATTGTTTTATTAAAATGTTTCATTCAAGATGTTTCGAATTGCATTTATGAATGTAAAATCGTAAATTAATAATTCCTTTTTGAGTTTAATCTCGACTGACGTAATGGTTAATACAGTTAAAAGTAAACCATAGAATTATGTTGCTTTTCCACCAGAGATGTGCTATGCTACGTTGCTGTGGATGCGTTTGGTATCCTCCAATCATATTCATTGGTACATAGCATAGTTTTGGTCGAAACGGACTAAGCTAAGCTATGGTTTTAGATGGAAAGATGCTTCCTGTGGATGGCTTCCCTATATCGATACATCGTATACTCGAGCTACGCCTCTTCCTCGTGCATCTACTTTGCGGCGGCACATCTTTATAGCACAGCTTACTCGCACCGCACATAGCTTAGTAACGGTGGAAACGGTCACAGTTTCACAGCTTAGTTATCTTTGCTGCGTAGCTATATAACACATCTCTGGTGAAAAAGCACTCATAGAATGGATATCCCTAATTATCAATCTAACTAGATAACTAAAGAAAATGTTACATTCTTTTCTTTCTTTACGAGTCGATCCCTGCCTACCCCATCGGGGAAATAAAACTTAGTAGTAATTTTCCCATTGAAATTCTAGACGAATTAAAACATCTACCACTTCTGCTTATACTCTCACGAAAAAAAAGTGTGAACATAAATAAATAAATAAATAATTCATAAGTGGTGGTTTCAATTTTCAATGTTGTCACATGCCTCCCTATTTTTTTAGCCCGGTAACCCTATCCCGGTATTGTACCATTATGAGATTGAAACGGGGCTGCCAGCGATATATCACACGCAATTATATTTACAATAAACATTAAATTAATTCGATTTGTTCGTTTTTTCAAGGGGTTGCTTGGTATTTTGTGATGGTATTCAAAAATATTACAATTATTTTGGTGATATTCACAGACCCGGAGGTTTAAGACGTCCGCTTCTCATGCTTGAGAGAGTGCGGTTTCGAAATCTACCGGCGGCAAGTACCAATGTGACTTTTTCCGAGTTATATGTTATTTCTAAGATTATTTAGACACTATTGACAAACAAATGGTGAAGGAAAACATTGTGAGGAAACTTGGGCTTATCATGTTTAATTATAAGTTTGAAATCGTCAACCCACATTGAGTAAGCGTGGTGATTAATACTCAGTGGTACATTAAATTGACAACGTGTTTGTAGTTTGGGATTGCATATTGAAAAATAGAGAGGGGCGTGGTTTGTTATGTCCTGCGCTCCCCGTAAAGTGTCACGTGTTATGTTAAAGGGAAATCCAGTTATATCATTTACCTGAAACTGCGGACTACCCAGCGGGTTAACCGGGGCTCCGGCTCGAAAAACAGGAGTAGGAACGGCGTGGTTTTTAGCTAGTATTTGGATGATGTTCTACACTTAAAAATATGTGTCATCTCACACACACACACAACATCACGCCTTTTATCCCCGAAGGGGTAGGCAGAGGTGCACATTACGGCACGTAATGCCGCTATGTGTGTGCCGCTATATGTGTTATCTCCTCTTTGTATTTACTTCATGATTGTAACTACTTCGTCACGCAAATAAATAAAGCTGTTGTTTTAATAACAAATCCCGACATACGAATTCATCCATACTTTCACTACACTATACCACATCTTACCCCATAAACCATGGTTATAAACACCATTGTTTACATCCATCGCGTCCCATACTCCGTTGAGTCACCAAAGATGGAACATAAACCCAGTAATTCTTTTACGCGATCATACCAACTTTAATATTTTCTTATAGCAACTTTTATGCATCGTTCGCGACTACAAAAGACTTTTTATTATGACTCTTAACGGCTTTTTCGTCGTAAAATTTGTCTTAAAATCTGTGGGCATATGTCTTGAGTTATTGTATGTAGGTTGGGCGGTCGGTGGAGGGCGCCCTAGACGGACATATAGAGACCAGATTTGCGATATATTAGAGACAGGCCAAATTAATAGTACGTCAAATAAAGTCGGTTAAGAGTACTTTTAATTCAATTCTTTTGAATCTTTACTAATTACTAAGTACATAATCTATAGTAATATTATAAAGCTGAAGAGTTTGTTTGTTTGAACGCGCTAATCTCCGGAACTACTGGTCCGATTTGAATAATTATTTTTGTGTTAAATAGTGCATTTATCGAGGCTATAAAACATCACGCTATGACCAATAGGAGCCAAACAGAGCGGGTGAAACCGCGCGGAAGTAACTAGTTTTTCATAAACCATATTATCAAATTAGTCACTATTAATCCGATAACATTTTATACTCAATAACACAACTACATTTCACTTCTACCACTTTCTTTACTATACTCAAAAAACTTGAATCACAAACAAACAAACAATCACTCAAGCAGTCAAGTGTGATTGCGTAAAACAAACACGGCCCTAATGTGGAATTAAAAGCAATAATAAGTGTTTATAAGGCAGCGGATAACTCTTATTAACACACGTCCAGTGTATTTGTAGTGTTGATGCACTTTTGATGGCCACTGGGCAGTAGAAGTATAGAAGATTTAGTCTGTAAACGCATGAATATGTGTTTAGTTTCACATCATCAGCGTTATAAGTGGCCAATGCTGCCTCGCCTATCCCATAAAATCGAATCTAATAAAGTTATGGTACCAATTCCATAACATAAATGATAATGGGAATATTTGACGACGCTAAAACCAGAGTGATCTAAGTATATTAAATTGAAAAAAAAATAATATACAGCATACGTTTCCAACAATAACGCTTAACGCATTTCCTCAATTTTCTCAGAAACATATTTTTGTGCCCTAGATCACTCTGGTTTTAGCATCGTCATTTAAGGCATAATCTCAGCTCTTTAGAGTAATAAAACTAAAAGTAGTTAATGTATGTCACATCACACTCACACATCAACAGCCTATAAGTGGCCACAACTGTCCAAAGACCTTTTCTCACGTGGAGAAGGTTTGAGAATTAATCACCATTGCTCAATGCGGGTTGGCGATTTCAAACTTGTAGATGAAAATATAGAAATCATGAACCTAGAAATTATAATTATATCCACACGACGTTTTCCTTCACCGTTTGGCAGTGGTGTCTAAAGTCACATTGGTACTTGCCGTTCCGCGACACACGACGCGGCGATTGTTGCGCTGCTACTGTAGTAGTAGTCAGTAGCAGCAATCGAGGTCCTCGTCATTGTTACATGAATAAGCCCATAACATAAGTAAAATACTTATGTATTGAATAAAATTAATTAGGTGATAAATTAATTCATTGCAGTTCGGTGGGTTTGACTTTAAAAAAGGCATTAAGGTTCCTAAAACCATTTTTCGTCAAAATCAACCGAATGGAAAAATGAGTGTCCCCCCCCTCTAACTTTAAAATAAGAGAGCGAGAAAAATAATTTATGCTGTAGATTTCAATAGAAACTAACAACGAAAATTGGTTTGAACGAGATATCATTATTAGTTTTTAAGAAATTAAACATTTTCAAAAACCGCAAATATAACTTTGTCGTTCATACAAACACTATGTAAAACCAAGTTATTTTATAACTTTTATAATATGTCATCTACTTATTGTTACGGAACCCTTCATGGGCGAGTCCGACTCGAACTTGGCCGGTTTTACAAATGGCAGTCGCTAAATTGTACACCACACTTCCTTCTGACTCATAGGACGGATTAACGGTACTGTTTGTTTTTTAATAGGTTTGATGCACGCTTCGGGCATAAGTGCAATGGATAAACTAACTTAATACATTGTCATATGAGCCATTTTTCTAATGTTTAGAGACTCCGGAAATGATGACACAATTTTTTTTTTTTTTTTATGGAACAAGCCGGCATTCGAGCAGACGTATTACCTGATGGTAAGCAATCGCCGCCGCCCATGGACACTTGAAACACCAGAGGCGTTACAAGTGCGTTGCCGGCTTTTTGGGAGTTAGGAATTTAAGGATTGTTGTTCGGGAATCGAGGATGGGAAAGATTGGGAAGGGGGGAATTGGGCCTCCGGTCGAATTAAACAGGTACCTACCTATATGGTTGGTAACGCACGCGTGACAACTCTAGTGTTGCAGGTATACTTAGGTAATGGATTCGGCTTACCATCAGGCGGGCCGTAAGCTTAATTGTGATTTTTGGTGGTACAAGCCAGTAAACGAGCATACGGACCACCTGATCTCTCTACCGTGGGTGCGTTCACAAAAAAAAAATACATGTCACCCAGACTCGAAACAACAATCTGTGGATCACACAAAGAGTTGCTACGTGCGCGTGCGGGTTGTGCAGTCATTGGACGTTCAATATTTGTCAGCTACAGTAATTGGACAAAAAATCTTTTCCTACATTATTTTATGCCATTGTTAAGCAAAGAATATGATACACCTATCACAAATAATTGTACCTACTAAGCTAAAACGTTCATTCTAAAATTAACTTTAACCGAACATAAATAGAGTTGAAATTAATCTCACAAAGCAGGCACATCATAACATTGATTCCGGGATTATTACTGACATTTCTAAATACCTCCCAACTTTATCTAAGAGAGGTACCTCCCGTACCTCTAATCACAAGTCCCTCTGGGAGGGTTTTAACTGAAATCTTAACTGAATTCGATAGTATACCGCTTAGATGATCATCAAAAAGTTATTTACATAACTAATGCAAAACTAAGGTTTTAGTGGTAATGAAATTTGGATATACGGGGTCGTAATTGCTTGGGTAATACCTTGTTTGGTTTAACCGATTTAACATACATTGTATTTTGTGTAATCGGGGTAATTTGTAATGTATTTTTTTTTAAGTGGGTAAAATCATCCAATGTCTTCTCCCGCCTTGGGCGAGGCGAGAGGGAGTGTCAGACTCTTACTGACTAAAAACCACCCCGTTCCTACTCCTGCTTTTCGAGTCAGAGTCCCGGTAGTTATAACCGCTAGGTAGTCCGCAGCTCCGGATAATTTGTAATGTATAGCATGTCTTTGAAAATGTATTGTATTAAAGTTTTCATAAAGAAAATATTTTCTTTATGAAAACTTTAACATACAGAATGGTTAGGCACGGAAGCACATGTAAATACTTTTCATAGATTACAAGTGTCATGAGTCATGTGATCCAATTGGGTACCACTATATGGGTACAATTCTAGAAATACCCAGCCTCATCCAGGAATCGAACCAAGGACCTTTCGCTCAGCTGTCACGGTAGCGATCACACAACTAACAAGGCCGAAACATGACATAACTGTTTCATAGAGTATCAGAGAAATTTTTATTTTTTAAAAGAGTAGCGAATGGAGTTTCTTGCTCGTTGTTTTTCATTCGATGTTACACTTTGGCACACCTAGCTTCAATTAACACTCTTGACTCTCGAACTTTGGAAGAGAAAATGTATGACGCTATGCAAGCACGCATATATGCCAATATACATATGTACTTAAGCCTTCATATACACAAATGCTCCTGCTAAGACTCCGCCCTGTATGTTTCTCAGTCAAAGAGCAAAACTTGCCGATCGGAGTCGGCTTAAGTTGCACTGAGGGTAATTCACTGGGCGATTGGCGTACATAAGTTTATGTTACATCGAAATAGGTGTAATAGTTGTATACACTATGTTAGGGGATGTTATTGGTGATTGAGTAGCTACTACTAAGTAGAGGATCGATTCTGACTGTTTTCGGGTTCGATTCCCGGGTTGGGCAAAGTACTACTGGGTATCTCAGTAGTAGCACAGAATATCGAATCGTGCCCAGTATATGGCAATAGGCTTAACCCTTAATACATGGGACATATAATATAAATGGCGAAAAGTGGGTGTACATTTTACAGTGGCTTTATGTTGCTGTAATGTGCATCTCTGTCTACGCCGTCGAGGATAAAAGGCATGATGATGCACTAGAGGATTGATTCCTCAAAAGAATATACCATGAAGCAAGTACATAGAAGAGTCATAATGTGATTCTGCACTGTGACAAAACAAATCGGCCTTGCCCAATGATAAAAATAAGTAAAAAGGTTAAAGCGCTCAGAAAGTACCTACCACATTAAAATGTGGACAATTGGCAACGTGTTTGTAGTATGGGGACCGCTAGATGGAAAATAGAAAGAGCCGTGGTATGTAGCGTCTCGCGGTCCCCATAAAGTCATGCATTAATTTAAAGGTAAATCCAATAATGACATCTCTTTGTATTTACTTTATGGATTAGCAACCTATCATCTTCATTCACCTCTGCTGCTCTATTGATCTCCTTTGCATAGTTTGCAATGTTCTTTTGGTTGATATTGTTCGTCGGATCATTCAGCAACAGCCGTTAACTGAGCTGATTGTAAACTGACACATGCGTACTGCCATCTGAACAGGTCCGCTCATACTGTTGTGGTTCTTTCCTCTAAAGACCACTACAGAATCAACTTGCACGGTTCTCTCACATTATCCTCTATTTCATTGTCTGGACTATAAAAGAGACTATGACCTCTGAGTTTGTTTCGGCATTTCTTCTCAGAGTAGTCGGATAGGAAATGCCGGCCTCATCTAGCTATTTGAAATATTGACGTGTAAAAGTGTTATTTTATAATCTATTTACAGAAATAAATATCATTTATCATTTAGAAAGGTTAGCCATAATCACCACGCTCATGTTTTGAGTTGAGAACGCTGTTGCTACGTCTCTATCAAATGTCCACGGCTCAAAGGGGGTAGAAAATAGGGGCAGTGAGAACTATATTCACTCTGTAAAATCAAAACACTATCTAAGCAACATAAGAAATTAATGCCAAATCATTACCAATCACCATGCACGGTGTCCCATCAGCGGTCGACTGTCAGCCAATCCGTGGCCACCTCATAAATTATTACCCCGCAAACTCAATGACCCGGCGGTAATGGGATTACCCCGCCACCACTTACCCGTTACGGGAAGCCCCCTAAGTTTTATTGAAAGTTTTTAAAATTCTCTGACTTGCGTCGGTATAAAGTCGCCGTGTTTCAAAATTGGTTTGACGGATTGGTTTTTGGGTCAGTGTCAAATGTTAAGTGGACGGCAGAGTTGAATATATTTTGGTCACCTTGGTTATTCTTCCCGCGGGTATCGTAATAGTCGGTTCAGGGACTGCATATTAACAGAGACAGGGAAACAGCTCTAAACTAAACCCGTGCTGACGGGGCCCCGTGTTCTACGCGCGCCTCAAAGACCTATCAGACCACCACAGATGGAACCCAGTAGGCTGATGCCTGATCCGGAGTTGCGGACTACCTAGCGGGTTTACCGGGACTCCGGTTCGAAAAGCAGAAGTAGGAACAGGGTGGTTTTTAGTCAGTAAGAGTCTGACACTCCTCGCCTCGCCCAAGACGGGAGAAGGCATTGGATGATTTTCCCCCTCAAAAAAATGCAGTGATTTTGGCAAACTCGGAAGAAGTCCAAACATTGAACTAACGGGCTGTTATTGATAAGGTGACTAACATAATAATTGATTTGACTCTTGAGCTCAGAACCACAAAACTCATTTTTCCTTGTTGGATAACTCTCTACCGACGTTACGAATACTTATTCATTTACCATGTACGCTCGTTTTTAGCAACAAAAACTATTATTATATCGAAGTTTGGCTTCAGAAGTTTGTTTGTACAAGTTTTTTGTGACGTAGATGTATGGCCCAAGTTCGGGGCGGTGTGTGTAGGCGAGATCGTGGAAACGAAGTACCTTCCAATATAGGGAGTGAGGCAGGGGTGCCAAGTGATGTGATCGGTGGGAAAGCTTAGGTATTGGTGAATAAAAAGGTTAATCATTATTTTGTCTGCTTTCGGATTTGGGTATTTTTTTATAATGACACCCCGTCTGTTCATCAACGGTACATAATGTTAATGAAAATTTCAAATCTATTTAGTCCGTCAGTTGGGTAATGAAAAAATATTGAAGAATTTTTTTTTTATTATAAGATAACAATACTTAGCTAAAACGAATCGAAGTTTAGAATTGGGAGCAAATACAGCACGCGATATTTCAAATCAATACATCTTCGAAAATATTTGTTTCCGTAATAAAATAAAAAGTTCATTTCTAACGTGTTAAAATAATCTAACCGCCATACTCAGACATTTAATAGTTACTTAACCCAGTCCCCCAAAATCGTTACTAAGGAATAGATTAAGTAATGATTAAATGTTAATGAGTACGGCAGTAAGGGACGGACAATAAAATAAGAATAAGTCATCTGTCCTATTAAAAACCATCACGTAATATGACAAATGTACAACAGTACCTACGTTGAATATTCAACGATGGTAAAGGTCGGTAAAGGCACTAAACTTAAGCCCAAAGGACTGAGAACCTAGCGTCCTTCCAGGACATGCGAAGATATTTACTGGAACATCAATATTGTGTTGGCACGTTTTCGTAATGAAATAACTTATGTGCTACTGAACCTAAACTAGGGTTGCTACTAAAGGAAACTAGGTGTAGGTTTAGACTTTTAGGGTTGAAATGTACCTTTTGATGATGGGACATAGTTTTTGGAGAGAAAGTCTGGTAGGTACCCATGGACCTTTTTACCCTACAATAATGACCCCAGTGGCTACTATCAGCACCTGTAAAAGGACATCAGGTTCGTCAGTTTTTTTTATGGCATAAGCCGGTAAACGAACAGACGGATCACCTGATGGTAAGCAATTGCCGCTGCCCGTGGACACTTGAAACACCAGAGGCGTTACATGTGCGTTACCGGGCTTTTGGGGGTTAGGAATTTAAGGGTAATTGGGCCTCCGGTAAACTCACTTACACAACGCAAGCGTTGTTTCACGGCGGTTTTCTGTGAGGCCGTGGTATCCCTCTGATCGGAAACAGGGCTCTCCCACACTTGGCCTCTTGGAACATGGCTCCTAATACATGTTATTGTAACGGTAAAACCGTCTCCTGGTAACCCTGTCGTATAGTAGAGTTTATTTATTTTGACGTAGCGATATAAACGTGATGCGTGCCGCCTGAATATATTACCTGGGCTGAGACCGAACTCCCTACCACATATGTACATATACGTAGATATGTGTAGGTATATATCTACAGTCTCTCTGTATACTTAGGTGGTAACTTAGAATTGAATGTGCTGGTCTGGTGTATTGGTATTTAGGTAAATTTATTTATTATATTTTTTATGGAATAGGGGGAAATCGAGCAGATGGGTCACCTGATGGTAAGCGTTTAGCGTCGACTATGGACACCCGCAACACTAGAGAATGAGAAATTATGTAGAAGTTAAAGTCCAAGCATTTAAACCAAAGCATTTATTTCAATTAATTCATAATTGTACTTTGGAAACGTCAAATTGAATTGTCCGTCAGTCTATCAGTCAGTGAAGCTAGGTGTTCGAAGTAAAATCTGCCTATAATTTGGTCTAACTACATTTTGATTATTTATCAAAATAACTGATTGACTACTACTAGTTATACTAGCGATCACTCGGATCGCTAGTAGAATGGCCGAGTAAAGGGTCATGCAATGAAATACATTTTTTTTTTGTATATGAACAAATTAGAGAAAAGGCACGGGATTCTGGAATTGCGCCTAGTAATTGGCAATACACCCTGTCTATCACGCTTCCCTCATTGACAATGTGTCTGCTCCTAAAATCAAATCTTGTACCCAAGATTCCCATTTTTACACAAATTCGATGTTTCAAAAACACCATAATTATTAATATTATACTCAAAATCCACAGGAAGCTTCACCTACTAAAGTACAGAGTTTAATTCCCGGCTAGCACTTAACTAATGTAAACACAAACTGTTTACTTTCGGTTATTATAAACAGTTTTATTTAAACGTATCCGGTTTAAGTTGTTGTAGTTAAATCTAACTGAGAGATGGGATAATGTTACATCATGATTTTAAAGATATTTTGTGGAAGCATTTCATTATTTTTGTGTTGTATTTAGTTAATAGGATTAACTGTATAGCAAATGGCGTGTTGTTGTATTGAAAAATATTCACAAGTTCACGTATGCTTCGTGCCGAAATCGAACCCGGTAACGTTGCGACGCAGCCGGTTATCCAGACACAACGCCATTCCCAATCCCCGATTTCCCAACAACACTTAAATTTCTAACCCCCAAAAGACCGGCGACGTACTTGTGGTCCACCACAGATGGGGCCCAGTAGGGCTGATGCCTGATCCGGAGCTGCGGACTACCTAGCGGGTTTACCGGGGCTCCGGGTCGAAAAGCAGGAGAAGGAACGGGGTGGTTTTTAGTCAGTAAGAGTCTGACACTCCCTCTCGCCTTGCCCAAGGCGGGAGAAGACATTGGATGATTTTCCCCCTCAAAAAAAAAAAAAACGTACTTGTGGTGGTGTTTCAGGCGTCCATGGACGGCGGCGATTGCCTACCCAGGTGATCTGTCTGCTCGTTTATCGGCTTATATGATGAAATAATTAACAGGTTATTTATTTTCAATACACTATATTATTTATTTATTTATTTTAACTCTTACAACTAACTTGTAATGTACAAGTAAAACCTAATGCGTTAGTGAGGCCCTTTATAAATAAACATATATTATCAGTGTTTTAAAGTCGTTATCCAACAAACAACAGACATTTTATTTTAAATTCAAAACAAAGACTTCTTTTACAAAACTACCTTTTTCTAAAATGTCGGTTAGAAATGATAATCAAGTTAATGTATTTATATTTCAGAGTCCGTGCTGTACGTTCATCACTGAGTGACTCTCCCTCTAGAGAGGAACAGGAGTGCTCGTACGCCCTCATTTAGTATTCTAAACGCAAATTTGATGAAAAAAATACAATCCCTCCCCCGTTTATTCTGTACAATGTACCTCTCTATGTTTTGGGAGGTAGCGTGGATATCTACTGTTGAGGTCTAAAATCAAAATGGGAGTGCCATTTTGAAAATTAGTAGACCGTAACACTATTGTATAACATCAACAGCCTATAAGTGGCCACTGCTGACTAAAGGCCTCTTCTCACACGGATAATGTTTGAGCATTAAACACCACGCTTGCTCAAGGCGGATTGGCGATTTCAAACTGAATTAGAAA
Organism: Spodoptera frugiperda; assembly: GCF_023101765.2. NCBI lineage: Eukaryota > Metazoa > Arthropoda > Insecta > Lepidoptera > Noctuidae > Spodoptera > Spodoptera frugiperda. The sequence goes on along the minus strand of NC_064232.1, from coordinate 1,947,963 downwards.
TTATAAGCCCAGGTTTCCTCACGATGTTTTCCTTCACCGTTTGTCAGTGGTGTCTAAATCTAAATAATGTTAGAAAGTACATATAACTCGGAAAAAGTCATATTGGTACTTTGCGTTAGTAGGTTTTAAACTCGCAGTTCTATTTATAAGATGGCCACCGGTCTACCACGATGAATACACCTCTAGTTATATATTACAGTATATCAGACAGTATCTTAACTAACAGAGAGTGTTCCTTTAAACTCGTTAATCTATATCATTAATAGATTAAAATAAAAATATCAGCATAGAAAAATCTATACTTATCTATACTAATATTATAAAGCTGAAGAGTTTGTTTGTTTGTTTGTTTGAACGCGCTAATCTCTGGAACTACTGGTCCGATTTGAATAATTATTTTTTTGTTGAATAATGCATTTATCGAGGAAGGCTATAGGCTATAAAACATCACGCTATGATCAATAGGAGCCAAGCAGAGCGGGTGAAACCGCGCGGAAGTAGCTAGTAATATTATAAAGCTGAAGAGTTTGTTTGTTTGATTGTTTGTTTGTTTGAACGCGCTAATCTCAGGAACTACTGGTACGATTTGAATAATTCTTTTTGGGTTGGGTAGCGCATTTATCGAGGAAGGTTATAGGCTATAAAACATCACGCTATGATCAATAGGAGCCGAGCAGAGCGGGTGAAACCGCGCGGAAGTAGTAATATTATAAAGCTGAAGAGTTTGTTTGTTTGAACGCGCTAATCTCAGGAACTACTGGTACGATTTGAATAATTCTTTATGTGTTGGATAGCGCATTTATCGAGGAAGGCTATAGGCTATATAACATCACGCTACGATTAATAGGAGCTGTGCAGAGCGGGTGAAACCGCGCGGAAGTAGCTAGTAAGCAATAAATTGCAACGTTGCCTTCCTTCAACTACGCGTGCACAGAGTGTTTCTTTTACGTATCGATTTAAAATTTTTGGTGAATATTTTATAATAATATGTAAAAAAAAAAAAATTGTTTTCTTTTTGAATGGTAATATTTTTTTAGTGCATGTATGGATGCTATACTATTGCGGGTTAACAGGAACACTCTCTGTTAGTTAACTATACTGTATATTTCCGCCATGTTCTTAGAACTCAAACCAGTAGATTTAAAGTAACAGTTCTTTCTTGACAAAGTATGTTCACCATTTCATATTCATTCCGGAGACCGCCGTGGCCTCGTCACGGGAAAATCAACAACCTTCCGTTCCTCGTACTATATTTATTTTATCCTTCGCCATTTTAATTTTATATGCTTAATTAAGGACGGCCATTTTTTTTAAGAAAGGGTGTTTTTTGAAGATTTTCTAAGAAGTAGGTACTTATATTTGTAAAGTTTCTTTCTTTTCAATAATATCTACCTCGTTGGTTAGCTATTGTATGTACGAGTAAACAAAGCAAGAGGTTCAGTACCTTCAGAATGAGTTTACTTTACGTTTAAAGTAATTGAAACAATCGTCTGGCGCTCTGATTGGCCGGCTCGAATAAACCAACCAATCAGAAGTTCATTAAATCACCCTTTAGTTTTGTAAAATGTAGCATTTTAATCATGATCTTACATACATATATCCTGATTAGTTATAACACCCCTCTTTTTGCGTCGGGGGTTAAAAATAGTTTTGTCTCTCTCTATCAACTTGGATTTTTTATCGGTGGAAAGAAATTAACATAATAATCAACTAAGCAATGCCTGATTAAAAAACATATTTTTATCTGTCCTTAATTCTAATTTTAAGTTATTATATACCCATAGAAGAACAAAAAAATATTAAAAACGAAACACTTTTGTCAATCACTGTACAAATATGCTTCATATTCTTCATTTCAATGTCGGTTGAGTTGACGAATACAAGATATACGAAAAAATAGCTTCATCAACCCGACCACGTGGTTCGGGCGAGATGCACAATAAAAAAATAATTAATGTTTAAATTTCCCGACTCGACCTCGCGGACGAGTTTATTGCGGCCGAGTTGACGAATAAGTCGTAAAAAGTGGGTGCTAATTTATTAGTTTAACTTACTCATTAAAACACAGAACAAATATACGACAACTTTTACCATCGAAAACACATCAACAAGCGAAATTACACCTAACCAATTACGGAATTAAGGTCGAAAATAGCTTAACAATTAAAACCGCGCCACCCGAAAGTCAAACTCACTCCCAAATTACCCAGGCACCAGAACTCCGGATAAAAACAAAAGTTTCGTCGCCGGTCCTACGTGCCAAATTAAAATATCCGCTTTGAACCAGTGAAGCAACCAGTTCGAACCGGTTTGAACCGGCTCAAACTAGTTTTAGGTGCGCCATACTCGAAAAATTACCATTTCGCTAGCATCATGCAAGTTTAAAATCAATTATAGCTAGCTACCGGCGTTCAACTTTGTAAGGGGAGAGGAGTATTACACTTTATAATCCTTCAGGGGGCAGGCAGATCGATATCGTGACCTTACCGACCTCAGAGAGCTTGAAATAGAGCTTGAACTTAGGAGCGATGTTATTGAGAACTTGTATGTCTTGGTCTAACGAATTAAGTTTGTCGGTCGAGTGGTCGCAAGTTCAACAACAGAACTATGGATATCTCCCAGGTCAGACAAAATATTATTGAGATTTTCTGTTTACGTACGAGTATGAAATGTCCAAATCAAATGATGTATTTTCTTTTTTTTTTTTATTGTTAAATGGGACGATGTTTGGCCGCTATCTCACCTGATGGTAAGTGATGATGTGGCATGGAGCACGTCTGCCAATAAATTTAATATCGATAGAAAGTCATCCATAGCACTCATCTTTCCATATAAAAATACATAGCTTAGCTGAGCCCGTCTCCACCAGTGCTAAACTACCCATTAATAACTTTAACAATAGCAGTGTAGTTACCAATGAATATGATTGGCGGAAGCCAAACGCATCCACAGCAACGTAGCATAGCACATCTCTGGTGAAAAAGCATCCAAAGACTTTGCATATGTGAATTGAAAAGCCAGTAAGTACACAGTAGTAGACATACTACCCTTTTATCACATGAGTTATATTTTAGTCACCTGGTTACCAAGAACTGAAGTAAAAGTATGAATAACTGTGATAAGGACATTCTAGTAGTTTCGTTCATACGCCAAACAAATATGGCCTATATTGGGTGTATGTATAGCCATGAATCATGTTTATATTATGATAAAATGGGCATGTGACATATTTTAGGGGAATTTAGGAATTTTACTAGATGTACATACTTATGTGATGAAAACTAAAGAAGTACATATAGTTAAATTCACGAGTAATGATGGATATTTTTGTCTTTTGCATGCGATATTAAACTGTGACACCGTTTTTTAAGTGCACTAAAAATGGCTGGCTGGCTGAGAAATGTGAACTGACGTTTCAAAACTGTGGTACTAGTACTACTTTTTGGTAACTGAAATAAAAAAATGTAATAATGATAATATGGACAAGGTCGAACTTGAGACCTGTTGTTGGTACTATGATCATAAAAATGAAGATATTCTATAATATAAAAAGTAACTGTTAATTGTGTTCGGAATTTTCGAGAACTACTTTATAAGTGTGGGAGGAAAGGAGAAAGAGAAGTAGGCAATCAGGTCACTTGACTTCTATTTGATAACTATTTTAAGGACATGTGTGTATTCCAAACTAATATTTAAAGACCCTATATTTATTAACCCGATTGTCAATACCTGTCCACCTAAAATATCGGTTTTCATTGTTTAGACACCTCGTTTATAAATAAATTTAATTTAGCTATTGTAAATATAAATAGTCCTCTAACCTTTCCCTGACCTTTTCTTAGGCTGTTGTCGACTATGTGTTCTAACCAGAGGCTGAATGTCAGTCATGTCACTGTTGTACTTAAAAGGATGTTTGAATCAGTCTGCTAGCATGAAAGACCTTTTGTAGTCTTTGTAGAGCTATTCCTAAGGCGTGATCGTAGGTTTATTAATAACTTAGGGGTCCCCGTGGTTTTTGTTTCCCCTTAAAAATTCTTCTGCGCATATTTAAAATTTTCTTATATTTCTTATAATTACCTTTTCCTAATAATAACAAAGCCAATAAGCCAATACGATTCAGTAATCTCTTTGGAGAAACTGAAGGATTTGTCTATGCAATGATGGACGAAGTTATCCTTACGAATAACTACCGGAAATGTATTATTAAGGATGGGACTGTTGACATATGTCGGGCATGTCATAGTCCTGGTGGATCCATAAGACATAATTTCTGGTTGTGGTCGTTTGGCTAATGGTGAATATTTGCATAGACATAATCAGGTGGCCAAGATTATCCACCAGCAACTTGCTTTGCACTACCAACTTGTTGAGTTTGAGGTTCCATACTACAAGTATGTGCCCGATCCAGTTCTCGAAAACGGCCATATCACGTTGTACTGGATCGATCTATCATCACTGACAGGACTATTGTAGCCAATAAACCTGATATAGTGGTGATAGACCGACAAGCGCGCCGCACGATGATAATCGATATCACCATCCCCCATGACGAGAACCTCGTGAAAGCTGAGAAAGATAAACAAATAAAATATCTTGACTTGGCTCACGAGGTTGTCGACATGTGGAATGTGGATTCGGCTATCGTTGTGCCGATAGTTGTGTCGGCCAACGGATTAATACCCAACAGCCTCGAAAACCACCTTAGGAGGCTGGGGTTGGGCGGATGGATCAAGGGCCTGATGCAGAAGGCAGTACTCCTCGAAACGGCACGTATTGTGAGGAGGTTTCTGTCTCTGGAGCCTTAACCACCGGTAGCTTGGACCATGCTCCCGCTACTGGTCGGCTCCTATTTTTCAATATTATTTTATCCTGTATTTTGTAGTATGTATTTAAAAATGTAATTTTAGAGAATTTTAAATAAATATGTATACAAAGCTAACACATTATTTACAACTTAAAAATACCAAAAAAATAAGGAATAAAAACTAACTTAAAACTAAAATAAAGGCAATAGGCGTGGTTAGGTGTGGTTAGGCGTCGAAGTACTCGTCCGCATCGCTGTCACTGGGGAACGTTCCCAGAAGACTGGCCGCATTGCCACGTTGTATGGCAATGCTTATCTTTGTATACAAAGCCAAAAAAAATAATAAGCGAAATCCCGAAACATCAGACACGTTACATGTGCGTTGCCGGCATAGAAATATAAAAAATTGGGCAGAAATATAAAACTTCTTTCATATATCTATGGTTGCCGGCTTTTTAGGGCTTAGGTATTTAGGGATTGTTGGTGAATCGAGTATTGGGAAGGGGGGTAATTGGGCCTCCTAAAACCTCAAACACACAACAAAACACAACGCAAGCGTTGATTCACGTCGGTTATCTGTGAGGCCGTGCTATCACTCCGATCGAGCCGGCCCATTCGTGCCATGGCTACTAACTTAACGAATTGACGTCATAAAGTTTCGTTAATATATTATAAATAATACATAGTATAATTAATTATACATATGTGTATATACTGTACAAAGAGCCGAGAATCCAATTTATTTAGTACCTAATTTCAGTTAATTTTCCGACATGTGTCTGCTGAAATTCAGGTTATTAAATAACGTAATGAGATAATTTTACCTTGACGTAGGTAGCTTCACGACCTTTATGCCCAGAAGGGGTAGTCAGAAGTTCGTGTTAGGGTTCGTCCACACATAGGCTCGGAGAGCATCGGCGCTCATTATTCTTTTCACACAGACTGGATCGTATACGCTTGGAGTCAGTCGCGGCGGAGTCGCCAACTATTTCACATACACCGGCTGGAAGCGGATGCGCGTGGAGCCGATCGGCTGCGCGAGCATCAGATCACACGATCGGAACCGGTCAGCTCCTTTTATTCACACCAAGCGCCATCAAGCATTTTAATGACAAAACACAGTCCTCATAAACCCTACCAAAAAATAAACCCTAAAACAAATACTTAAAACACTGTTTCCAACGTGATAAAAATTTACCCTCCTCTCCTTACCGGTCTGTGTGAACGGACCCTTACTTGACAAAAAAGCGTTTTTTTATCTGGAGATATTTTGGAAGCAGAATACTGAGAGATATATGTCACTCAATCTCTTTGAATACACGAGCGTAGCCGCGGGCAACATCAGCCCATAATTTTCAACAATAATAATTTTCCAAGAGCATAAACAAGTCAGTTCATTAGATCCACGTGTCAAGCCAAACATGCATGTTAAATTTACATATCACTTTTGCGCAAGTCGGGTAAGTGACGTTCCTTTGTAGTTTACTAGTCAGCCCCTTGTTTGAAAACAAAAAGGGGGCCAACTGTATAGCTTAAGGGGTTCTTATGATTTTTGGTAGCACAAACGAATTTTGTTATGAGTAGAAAGCTCTCAGATTTTCTAATATTTGTTATTTAATGTAGAAGATATTAATATTCTTTAGTCTAGCTTTGTTAGTGATTTATTATTCAATTCATTTAACATACTTGTTCTTTTAAATGTTTAATTATAAAGGAAAACCTTAAAAAATATAAAACGCAGAAGTAACGGGAGAAAGTCAGGGCTCAAGAAAGAGGAATTGTTATCACTTCTTACGCATTGTGCAATAACTAAATCTTTCCCAAACGAATTCCAGAACCACTCTATTGATTTTTAATTCACACTGGTGGAAAGAGTAATTCTGGAGAAAGCTTCAAGCTTATAATAACTCTTTAAAATATGCATATAGCGGAAAAATATGGTCAATTTTGTATTAAGCGTCGGTGACAAATCTTAACCCTCAATCTCAATTCGCGACTATCACTAAAAAGTACAGAAAACAGCAACCAAAGAACAGATCAATAGGGAAATAATTCCGTCTCCACAACAACACCAGGGTAGCTCCGTGCCAAAAGCGGAGTACACTTGACTGGGAAGATCCTGCTATTTGCGAGACCGCCTTACTGCCGAGCTCCCTTAAGCTTCACCGCGGTACTACAGTCACGAACCATCCCGATCGTCACTTGTTTACTATTTAAATTAAGATTAAACTAATGTATAGACGCGTATAAAGGTAAGCGTCCACAGGCCCGCATCGTACGCATCGCACGCAACGGATTTTAGTTTGTCTTGTATAGAAACTCATACAACTGCGTCCACTGATCTGCATCGTACGGACCGATCATCGGCAATGCCTACTTGCGATGCGTACGGATGACGTCATATGGAATGACGATACCAAAAATCTGAGTGAAAGTGGGATCTGTGATCCGATTGCTAATAATCGCGTCGGCAATCAGAACGCCGAATACAGTGGACGCAGTCTGAAAAATTAATCCATTTGATGCGATCCGTCCGATGCGTACGATGCGGGCCTGTGGAAGCTTGCCTTAAACGTAAACTTCGTTGTCGAAATTGTTTGTTGGAGTTTCGATTCTAAGTTACAAGTGCTAAGGTTCAAAATGTTTGGCTGAATGGGGTATTTTGATGTGCTGTTTGGTTGTAGTAATTGTTTTGTTCGTTTTGATTGCTGTGTAAGAGATTAAGAGATGAGTCTCACTTAATATTCACAGTTTCTTATCAGATGGGGGAGCAAAACAGCGTATAGATAATAATAAGTGATTAAAGCCACAATTTTCTTTTTGATGAGGGAAAATCATCCAATGACTTTTCTCGCCATGGGCGAGGCGAGAGGTAGTGTCAGTAATAGATGGCGTACCGAGCTGATGTATCTTAAGTTTTTTGACAGTTACACTAACAATACAGTAAGATTTTCAGCTTTAATTCCGCTTATACATGTATTTTTTAACAAGCGGCGTGCAGCACCGCCCTCCCGCTCGCAATTAAATGCTCATGCAGCAGAGGTGCAACACAAAAACACACACATAACATGCAATATACCACTCGACATATGTTTCGCTCCTCCACGGAGCATCCTCAGGAGGTGTTGACTCGGCGGCTCCCGCAGCTCGAACCCTTCTTGACAGTTAGGTATTCGGGGGTCAAAATAAGCCTTTTCTACTCTTCTAGTACTCAACTAAACGCACGTACAGACAAACAGTTCAAAATAGAGATTAGTTAACACAATTCGGTGTGTAATCAGAAACGAATTGAATGCATTTATTCATCGACTGGCAATGCTGCTACCAATTACGATGCGTCAATGAATATGACACATTCGACGATTGGTTCGCGGTGTAGGTTAGGAGTGGAAGCGTTTTATTTGTTTTAACTAATGTAATTCAATGTCTGCCTCTGTACTCCCGATTGTATGTATGCAAAATCTCTCAAGAAGAACAGTTTTAGTTGAAAAAGCGTAGAGGTAATAAACAAATGAACTCTTGCATTTAATTTTATTGTAACTTTCGTGAGACATACTAAATTAATTACTATGTTATCGGCTTACTCACGTAATTGTTTGACGAGGAACTCGACTAGTTTCAAGCCATGCTAGAGGCTCATATTCATGAGCAGCATTCCGCGACACACGACGCGGCGATTGTCTTGCTGCTACTGAGCATTGCATTTAAAAATAATGTTGGCTTTTATTAGCAACGAAGCTTACGTGTTCTACAATTCGAGAGGTATTTATTAATTATCAATAAGGAACTCTAATGCCCAATTCACACTACGCTAGTCGAATATTTCGTACTTAGCTTCACAAAGTTACAAGTCTACAAGTAGTCTACAAGTTTTTAAACTGACATGTTCACTAACACTACAATTGGGACTTGAAACGGGATATTTACCATGTTTTTCTATTTCTATGAGTTTCCGATATTTCGGCACTGTTGCAAGCGTTCATCCGTGACCATGGCGTCAATAAACCCGCTATACGCTTACACCTCGTCCCACAAAACCAGTTAATACTGAATATGACCAGTAACACAATTACCGCGATGTTAGTAACACGGATACAATAATCTGCTCACCGTTTGTTTGTTTACCAGATATTCGGAGGATTCAGTCGTTAAGTAACACCTTATAATAACTATCGTGAGACATACTTTCGACTGCACGGTTGGTGGGGTGGCTGGGCAACTGGCTGCCGCGCAACGGGTAGCGGGTTCGATTCCCGCACGGAGCAACTCTTTGTGTGATCCACAAATTTTTATTTCGGGTCTGGGTGTCATGTGCCATGTGAACTTGTATGTTTGTAAACGCACCCACGACACAGGAGAAAATCCTAGTGTGGGGCAAAGTTAAAAAAAAAAAAAAGATACCTACTAAATTAACTAAAAATCACGTACATTAATGGAGAAAAGCTTTACTAGTTTCGAGTTTCGAGTCACAGACTTGTATCTAGTCTACTTCCATGCATTACATATCACGTATCCATTGCCGCACATACCCATGATACATAAAGCCCATCACATACAATTCTGATGGTGGTTTTATCACCCCCCATAAAACATGCTCTAACACATTTTAAGTACTGATTTACTATCCTGAATTTACGCGGATAATAAAAATGGCGTGATGGAGTAGCTCTAGCGTCTACGTTGATAACATCGTGCCTTTTATTTAAAGGTATAAGCAGAGGTACAGGTATTAAAAGAAGAGAAATATGCTTCGTATCAAATAATTGCTTAATAATGGAAAGAAAGAAAGAAAACAACATTTATTCCACACGCTAAATAAACATGTGACTTTTTTATGATATAGGCCGGTAAACGAACAGACGGATCACCTGATGGTAAGCAATCGCCACTCGCAATTCCAGAAGAGTGAAAGAAACTATACCTTCACTAACAGAAACTAAGCATGAACCTAAACTAATGCTTTACTGTTAGGTAACACTTATCGCGTTACTTAGGGAGCGTTCAAGTATTACGTAAAGCAATTTTTGAAGATTTTTGAAACCCACCCTCCCCCCCCTTGTATAACGTTTTTTTATGTACCCCCCCCCTCACTAAACGTTACGTTAACAACTCAAGTGACCATTTTCGGGAAGTGGCAAAAAGTTATGTTATAGCTTTTATCCTTGGTATACTTTTAATTGGCTTTGCGGTAATAATCTATACTTATAATAAATCTGTAGAGAGGTCAATTCTGTACATGAAATATATTTCCAAAATAACTATCAGCGGGTGATTAGTAATCGATACTGACGCCAAAAATGCAATCAGAAAATTTTTTGTCTGTCTGTCTGTCTGTCTGTCTGTCTGTCTGTCTGTCTGTCTGTCTGTATGTTCTTTATAGAAACAAAAACTACTCGACAGATTTCAACGAAACTTGGTACAATTGTTCTTCATACTCCTGGGCAGGTTATAGTAAACTTTTCATCACGCTACGATCAATAGGAGCAGAGCAGTGAAGGGAAATGTTGGGAAAACCGGAGAACTTACTCCATTTTTGAAGCTTCCGTCGCGTGTGCAGCCTTAATGGTTAAAGTTACACAGAAATCATGTACGGCGGAAATGTTCTCCTTAAAATTGTTTAAAAAATACTCCACGACAGCAAATGTCTATCTTTTATGGTTGACTCACAATAACACGTATAACTCCCGATAGCTTAGCAGTTCGAAGCTTTCTGATTATATTTGTCTACCTATTCTTACGTTTATGACACTCATTCATCCCTAATTAAAAAATGTTAACATTATTACCTATTAAATAAAAAAAATAATCATAGAAATCGGTACAGAAACACCAAATATATACATGAATTACGCTTAGTTTCTATTAAGTAGGTAAAGGCGTAGGTACTTTTATTAATTATAGATCTAAACCGGAATATGTGATTAATTTTTTTTTTGTCTTTCCGCTATCTCTATGTTCAGGCATCACGTGAAAACTAACGGTTCGATTTCAATGAAACTTAGTATAATTATACCTTATTATCCTGGGCATAAAATAAGATACTTTTTATCCTGGAAAAATATGTAGAAAAAAAAATCTTAATTTTTCACTTTTATACTACAGAACGCAAGCTTAACAGCAGTAGAGGGATATCCTTAATTATTATGGGCCTAGCCGTATTTGGCTCCAATAGATATTTGTAAGATGTCATTGTTAGAGTTACTCAAAATGGAGAAATAAAACATCCACGCGAAGACCGACATCCACGCGGACGGAGTCGCGGGCGGAAGCTAGTACTAAATAAAACAAGAGATTTTTAATCCGCAACACCTGCGTATTTTGTTTATTTTTTATAAACTTAGTATTTAATTAAGACCTTAAACTTTAATTTTGTATTTAAGAAAAACAATGTTACGTAACGTGTTGTAAGGAAGACCCCCTCCCGCCCTTGTAACGCATCGTAACGTTTGACGAGACCGTCCTTCCCCCCAAATTGCGTTACGTAATACTTGAACGCCCCCTTAGCTTAGGATTTCCTAAATATTTTGAAGAGGTTAAGGTTTAGGAGGTTTAGGTAAGGACATTAGAAATATAGAAAGCAGCTAATGTATTACTTTTGATGTCGTACCGTGACGCTAGACAACTGAAATCTTTCCAAAATAATACATCTATTAGACGCTAAAATAATGTCTAAATCGGTGAAGCCATTCTCGAGATTAACACACAAAGAACGAAAAACTCTTCAACTGTATTATTAGAATCAATTAGCACCAATATTCATAAAAACTCTCACACCAATAAACAATGAAACACTCAAGAAAACGTAAACCTAATAACAGATTATGAACTCGCCGAAGAAAAACAAGAGGCGCCGAAATAACCCGACTTCAAAGTAAAAAGAGGTTATTTTCGGTCGAAATTCTCACCGATCACCGCATTCACCGCTCGACCATTCCCTTTCAAAGCGGAAAAGGTGTCAAAATAAATCTTTTTACTCGAATAACAATTGATACTCAAGTCCAATTATATTTACTTAACCACAGAACAGTGGTGCCACCCTCCGGAAATGCCAGAAAGCTAACAGCTTTAGGAAACGATAAAAATTCTTACTAATCTTTTTAATTTGTTAGTAATTCGAACGATTTGTGAAGAAATATTGTGTTGTCTTCGATTCTTCTCGTAACGTATCCGAATGGATTTGTAAATAGAAAAAAAAACACGTTTGACAGTTGTAGAAATATGGCGGTCATTTGGAACATGGAGTATAGATGTGAGGAGTACTAAGTCAAAGTCAGATCAAAGTCAAAGTCAATATGCAATATTGAACTATCGATTAATTTTATTAATCGTACGATATTATGAAATTATGAATAACTATTTCATTATTTCATTTTAACTCTATCGTACCCTTTTATAAAAGATCGGCAATGGACTGGTAACTTTTCTAGTGTTGCGGGTGTCTATGGGCAGCGTTGTCGTCGTCGATCGCTGATCGGTTTTTTTATGGAAAATCCAATGACTTCTCCCGCCTTGGTAGAGCCCAGAGGGAATGTCAGACTCTTACTGACTAAGAACCTACTACTACCCCTGCTCTTCGAGCTGGAGCCCCGGTAAACCCGCTAAGTAGTCCGCAGTTTCGGGTCATGCATCAGTGATACTGGGCCCCATCTATCGCTGATCGCTTACTATCGCATGATAGTCTGATCGTTTGCCCTTTAAGTCTTTGACTGCCAATAGAAAACTGTTGAAGGCAAATCCTCCGCTAACGACGCTCACCGGTGCGGTGACCACCACGGCGTTTAATGTGTTAATTCATAAAAAAAAATTAATTACAGTAGAAGCTCCTTATTCGCGCTTCCTTCATTCGCGTTTTCACTATTCGCGGATTGAAAAAATGCTATCCAATTCCTATATCATCGCGATCGATGCGTAGCCTAAAAAAATACATTTGCTATCCTTTGTCAACGCGTCAGTAGAAGGATAAAAAAATAAAATAGACCTTATTACAACTACGTCTAGATTGTGACTTCTGCCTAAACATAGTGTGACCTAAACCTGATGATAATAATATTATCGTCAGGCAATCTGTATGATCAGAGAGTTCAATTAAACATTTTTTTTATCTACTATTTGCTTCTTGATTTCGTCATCTAGGAACGTATCCCCTATAACCCCATACAAATTACCATTCCATATTCACGGTTTCTGTATTCGCGACATATTTACGGAACGCATACCCCGCGAATAAAGAGCTTCTACTGTATAGGGTATTCAATTTAGCGTAGTAGACTCGTGTATAAAAGTCTATTAGTCTATTAAAATGTGTTAATTAATTAAATGGTGCCATAGTAACGAGAGGGTAAAAAGCGCGTTTGTTCAATTCCCGCCCACTTCCACAATCTCGCCCCACGCACTTTATGTTAATCATTAATGAAGTTGATGGGGTATGCCTAGCTTAATTTTAAATAGCAAGTTACAGAACTTGAAGTAATTTATACTGTTATTACTATTGATAGAAAGTATTATAATAGGGTAGATGACTAATTTTCATTTTAATGCCCGTCTTAATTATTATGTTATCGGCCTACACACGTAACTGTTTGCTGAGGAAGTCGATTAGTTTCAAGCCATGCTAAAGGCTCTTATTTATGAGCAGCAATCCGCGACACACGACGCGGCAATTATCGCGCTGCTACTGGTGTGAGTAAAAAGTCAAACAGTTACGTGTATTAATTAATATGATAGGTGAAAGCCAAATGCATTTACAGCAACGTAACATAGCACATCTCTGGTAGAAAAAATCCCTTAATCGGGTCTTACGATACCCGCGGGAAGAGGAGTGGTGACAAATGTATTCTACTAACCATCACACCATACACAGCTAACTAGATAGTATAAACAAAAAAAGTGTATTTCAAATTAAAACTATACATGATGTTCCATATAAGCTAAGATAATACTCCACACGTCTATACTCCATGTCATAAAATATGGCGTCGAGACGAAATCGCGGGAATTGTTTCGGAGATATATTAGAGGCGATTAAGTAGTTTTTTGATGTTCAAACTTTGAATGAAGCGGTTTGAAATGAATCATTAGGATTCCTACGTGAAATCTTTGAGTTTAAAATTGATGTTTATTGTTTAATGACAACATTAAAGTCGACGACGACTTGTCGGAATTCCCTACAGTTTAATGTTTGCACGTTATTCCATCGTTTTGTATTAAAGGTTTGATAGATGTTTGTGGTCTGTCTGGACTTTAAAAGAGACTATAACCTCAGAGTTTGTTTCGGCATTTCTTCTCAGAGTAGTCCGATAGGAAATGCCAGCCTCATCTAGCTATTTGAAATATTGACGTGTAAAAGTGTTATTTTATAACCTATTTACAGAAATAAATATCATTTATCATTTATTTATCATTGGTTTTAGCGCGAGAATTTCGAACGTTTATTCTATGTATAATTAGTCGGATATTAGGTTTATTTATTTAAAATTGGTATACATATTCTTTTTGCTAACAAGTGTGTGAGAGCTATGCTTCGGCACGAATAGGCCGACTCGACCGGAGTAGTACCACAGTCTCACAGAAAACCGACGTGAAACAGCGCTTGCGTTGTGTTTCGTTGTGTGAGTGAGGTTACCGGAGGCCCAATTCCCCCCTTTCCAATCTTCCCAATCCCCGAACAAAAACACTTAAATTCCGAACCCCCAAAAAGCCGGCAACGCACTTGTAACGCCTTTGGTGTTTTAGTGTCCATGGGCGACGGCGATTGCTTACCATCAAGTGATCCGTCTACTCGTTTACCGGCTTATACCATAAGAAACATCATTAATTTGAAAAGATACGCCCATTTTAGTTTCGAACCTGTTTTACTTAGGGTCGGACTAAGGCACTGCCCAGTTAGTTAGGCTTCTATATAATATTTCAGCTCGTTATATATCAGGTTACAATAGCTATTGTCTATGAAAACCTACAAGTACTAGGTCGTGAAGATAATATAACATACATTAAAAAATACTATCATGCTTTTGTTATTACCCGACTGCGCCAGAAGGAGGGTTATTTTGCTTATTGTTTGTGTTTAGTTTAAAGCTTGTTTTATGAAAAAAAGATGCGAAAATCAAGGTGGCCGGAGGTTTATGACTTGGAAACGTGGGCGAAGCCGCTGGCTAGTAAATGTATTATTTATGTAAGAGTAGCCTATTAGAAGCTAGTAAATTATATGTAAGATCAGTTTCTGTGTATGTATCTTTTCCCTATCCGTATACCAAATTTCATCAGAATCAGTTCAGTAGTTTTAGCGTAATTGACGGACAACACACTTTCACATTTATATTATTACTGTGTGCAAAGATAAACATAGTTTAATTGAAAACGATGTTTTGACTTTTTTTTTTTACTAAACAAACAACATTACGACTAACAAAACAATTGACTACAAGTACTGTACAAATACAAATATTTATATTTATATATAAAATACATAGCGCGAGAGACTTCAGGCAGACGTTCTGAATATTTCAACAGTTGTCACGAACTGTCTTGAGTTTTACACCGCCATGTCATATCTCTAGAGACGTTTATTAAAATTTAAACTTCCACGTACATAATATAAGTGATATATAATATTTGACGTGAGGAATAAAAGTTTACTTACACTTATGAATATTCTTAGAAGGAAATGTTTTGAGTAGAATACATTTTGTCATCTCCTCTACTCTTACAGTGGATGTCGTAAGAGCCTTTTAAGGTCAAAATACCTTTAAGAGCAGTCTAGTCGGAGGCTCAAACTTAATTGTCGGTGAACCACCCCGAAATTTGTATGAGAAAAAGAACGACTAGAACCACTTAAACGAACACGACTCCGACTCGGCATAGTTGCGAATTGTGGCTACCGGTAGCTGTCAGCGTGCTTACAGCGTGTCGCCCGCGAGGTGCAAGCTCGCAGTCGGCGCGCAGGCCGCGGGGTGAAAGCTTTTTGTCGACTTGTTCGTCAACTGGCGAGTGTCAAACTCGCGAGTGGTTATTATCTATACTATACTAATATTATAAAGCTGAAGAGTTTGTTTGATTGTTTGTTTGAACGCGCTAATCTCAGGAACTACGGGTCCGAATTGAATAATTCTTTGTGTATTGGATAGTGCATTTATCGAGGAAGGTTATAGGCTATAAAACATCTCGCTATGACCAATAGGAGCCGAGCAGAGCGGGTGTAACCGCGCGGAAGTAGCTAGTGGTCTAATATAACTGTAAAATTAAAAGAAACCTACACTATTGATGAACACGCAAGTTTGATACTCGCCAGTTGACGAATAAGTCTTTTTGTCACCACTGTTTACGAATACGATGCGACATTGTTCCGCTTGCATCTGCGGGCAGCTCGCTGTCATGCCGTACCGCCGAATCGTTGTTGAATATGATTTCATTAACACATTGAACGCCGTGGTGGTCACCGGTGACCGACGTTAGCGGAGGATTCGCCATCAACAGTTTTCAATTGGCAGTCAAAGACTTAATACTTTGTGTAGAAATATTAATGGGTTAGTGTAGATTTAAATATATTTGTAATAGTATTTTTGACTGTAGAACTATAATTGTATGAAAAGGGCACGGACTTGAGTCGTTAGAGAACCAACTATTTTAATATACTTAAAAAAAACATTACTTGCATAAGCTTGTCTTAAAAAGTCAATCAGCCGCCAGTCAGTAGAACTTACCTGGAAAAAAAGGAAAAATAAAAATTAGATCCACGTATAAACAGGATTTAAGATGATCACAAGAGATTAAGAAAAGGGATAATGTTATTTATAAAACAACAAATACGATCTATTTTTGTTTAACAATGTTTTGTCTCGTGTAACGCCATTGTTATTTCTTTACAAACTGACGTGACGCCCGCGGTTTCGCTCGCGTCTTAGTACATTAGCTACCTGCCAATAAAAGTTATTAAATTCGGTCCAGCCATTTCAGAGATTGGCAAGAACAAACAGACAAACAGACAGACAAACTTTAAAAAATATATATTCTTTGGTGTCTGTATCGTACGGACACGTAGACGATTTTAACTTACTCAATGCGGGTTTGCGAATTCAAACTTACAATTAGAAATTATAAACCCAGGTTTCCTCACGATGTTTTCCTTCATCGTTTGTAATTAGTATTTGACTAAATAATTTTTGAAAGTCCATTTAACTCGGAAAGTCACATCAAGTCTTCTACCTCTGGGCCACCACAATTGATATGATAACTAAATTGGAGTGGGTCAAAATTGGGTTCTTTATCAACATTTTTTAATTACAACATCAGACATATCCAAAACTCATTCACACACACATATCCCGAAAAAATCCATAACCCTACAACAGCATACTTAATTAACTGTTACACTAAAATTGTGTGAGCGTATAATTCAATAGCACGTTGTCGCTCGGGGGTTAAACATCGCAATTCCCGTTTATTTGCGCTACTACGTCACTAGTGCGTTGTTAGGGCGTGCACAGAACTGCGGGGAACAAAGGGCGTAAGGCGGCGTGCACACGGCAACGTAATACCGCCTTGGGGCTACGGTTTAGGGATGGGGTCGTGTATTGTCGATTATTTTGTGATTATATTTTTTTTGCTATCGATAATAGTGTAGAGTTGTTTAGGTGACACGCGCATTGATAAGTCTGCGTTTGGCCACCAACCCGCTTACTGCATCGCTTACTAACATCAATTCCAAAATTCGCAAGTTTAATGAGATAAAAAGTCAAATATTAGGTATCGCTATTATAGAACCGATGACCTATCGCAATAGAGGACTTTGGTGGAATCCGTCAGCACTATCTTAAGTCAAGAGAATCATGAGACGCAAACTACTTAGTACAAAGTGTAAATCAATCGATAATAAATTAATTTGCAACGTCACGCTTTTTATCCCCGAAGGAGTAGACAGATTTGTACATTACGGCACTTAATGCTGCTATAAACTGTACACATAAATTATTCTATTACAGATAACCAGAAACCGAGCCAAAATTGCGTGAAATAACAGTCGCATATTTAGAATTAAAATCGATATTCCTTTACAATATTCTTGTTAGAGGCCGGTCACTCGTAATTTCTATTACGGGTTACCGACTAACAAAATAATATGCACCTACATACAACGTGTAACAAAAAGGGGGTATACATATCAAAAGCACGGTTTCTAGACAACATTACAAACGATACGGGTTTTTTAAACTCATGTTTTCATGGTACCAAGTTATGAATTTTTCAAATCGCGCCGCCGCGCGATTCAAAATTAGGTAGACAGGTACTAGGCGATCAGATTGACAGAAGAAATGTTTCGTAATACTAGCGAGTGACCCTTGTAGTGTTGTGACACGTTTGTATGATTTGAAATCAAGAACCATGCAATACCATTATATAGGGTGTCCCAAAATTAACGCAAGATTTGAATTAAATAGAAAACGCCGTTTTTAGTCTTTTGATAGTTATATTTTTATTGACTCGTAAAGTACATAGGATTGGGTTATACAGGGTGCAGATTTGAAACCATGACAGAGCTCGGGAGCATGTTACGGAAGTAAAAAATGTTCAATTTAAAATAAGGTTTCTGGCCAATAGTTAAAAACACAGCTATAATAAATTATTTAAGATTGGCCGTCTTTTAGAATAATTCGTCACCGGCGATTCTGAATATTTCAGAATCGCCCAACATGTCACGCACACAGCGTAACAAGACAGCGTCGAAGGTCAGTGGGCGGGGCCACGCGAGACGCCGCGCGAGTAGGCAGTTAGAAAGCGAAAAGAAAAATAATCACCAACATTTATTAATGATTTGATTGTTAACACATTTTCAATAATCTTAGAGTGCAGAAACAATCAATAAAAAAAGTAGTACTCGTATCTTCAAAGAAAACATAGGTATCAGCTGAGTCAAAACACTACGTACCTAATGATTTACTTATTACGTTTTATTGCAATCCTGTTGGATACTAATAATTTAAAACTTAGTTATTTAAGGTCTGAATTATGAAAACACATCGCTACGAAAAGGTAGGTAGGGATCTAATCCAAACGCTCAGCTGTTTGCGAGCATAATCTTAGGTACCACTACCTACTAACTAATATCAACAAACACATTGTACGTAGGTAAGTTCAACCCAAAGTTTTATTCGTGTTTTAAATCGAATGATGTAAAATTTTGTTTCCTATTTGAATTAAGTCGTTACTATTAACCATTAATTAGTAACTGACTATAAGTTTACTTATTATTCTGCGCCATAGGTACAGTATTTATCAGTTGATTCATAATAGCTAATGAATTATGATGTATTAATTAAATTTTATTGGCATCCTGCTGAATACGTAAAACAACCAATTTCAAACTTAGAATCGTAAGATCGGGATAATAAACACACATAGGTAAGTAGGTAGTCCAAGCGCTCAGCTGTTTGCGGGCGTGATGTTAGATAAGTAGTTTACTAACGTATTCTGTCTACCTAGATACATTCAGTTCAAAGTTTTAAATCTAAAAATGGTTTCATCCGCATAACCTACGTACGTACTACGTACCTATCACCTACTTTATTGTTAGTTTGTTATTGCCTAACTAATTTCTAACAATTAGTATACTACTTACCTACTTATTATCATTTCATGTATGTTCCTGCGGTAGTTATCAGCTGATTCATCGTAGGTACTAGTTAAGTAATGATTTACTTATTACGTCTTATTGCAATCCTGCTGAATATCGCTCAGCTGTTTGTTTCATTTTTGTGTGTTGGAACAATTTCTTTAAATTCATCGATCCTATTGATGCGTTCTTAATCCGATCTAAAATAAACTAGTTTCTGCTAGCGGTCTAGCTATTTAATCAGAATATCGCAGTGGCGGGCAACAACCGATACCATAACGAGTCGCGGGTTCGATTCCAGCGTGGAACAACTCTGTATAAGTACCTAATCCACAATTTGTTGTATCGGGTCTGGGTGAGACGTAGTTATGTGAATTCAGTAGTTATGTAAAAATTGATATTTAGAGAGCCAAAACTACTAATGTAATTTGAAAGTTAATATCAAAATACGCATTGTACGAGTAGGTAAGTGTCCAAATGTTTATTCGTGTTTTAAATGGGTAGCCTTAGGGGCGGATTTGTCTTTCCTATTTATGCATTGATATTCCGCATACATACCTACGATAGTTACCAGCTGATCAGCTGATTCGTAATAAGTACATACTAAATGCGTTTCCTATTGGTGTAACTAATAAACAATTTCAAACTTAGTAATGGGCCAGTGGGTATCCTTAGGGACGGAATGTACGAGTAAATAAATTACATAAATATCTACCTGTGTCACTCGGAGTCCGGAGATTTTGTTCGTCTTCGTAATCTACCTATGCACAGTAACATAGGTATGCACTACGTCACTGATTGACTATTGTAACACTAAGACACTTATTTTGAATGTGTTTCAAGCACTAAACTTCTCACTGGGTAATAGTCAGCATACGTAATTGTCATGCCTGTGTAGGTATTTTCTGGTTAAGACGAACATTTGAATAACTCGACGGAGAATTTTTCTACCGGTGGCGGGAAAGTAAACTACCTAGACTAAGTGTCTGTTATCATCATAAACACTAAACTTTGATAATTAATATGACGGGAGTTCAAGGTCATGCATAAGAAATTTCGCAAGCGACTGCCACCGGCAGTGCCAAAACATAAACTGAATGCGTGTGCGTGCGCGCCACAGGGTGAGGGTGCTAGGGGGCGGGGCTTGTGGTGCGTTCGCGTTTCTTATTGGAATTTTAGGGAATTGGTAATAATGTCAAATGTCAAATACGTGTTTGAGTTTGTGTGCGTGTAATGCCGCGTTTTAAGCTAGTTACATAACGTTCGAAATGTGATAGGCGTAGTTCTCACTTACGGATTTGCGAATTTTACAAAAAAATAAAAAAAAAAATTTTTTATTGATTTGGTCTCAGAATCGATAGCCGAGTCACCTCCTTGAATGCGTCTCGTTTTTAAAAATACACCCTGTATATGGAATAACACATCGGACAAATGGCCTCCACGGCTTTGTTGAAATTTGCCATGATCATTCTGCATAAATGTGGCTGAATTTCGTTGATGCAGCGTTGAATCTCCTCCTTTAATGCACGGGTGGTTGTGGGCTTGTTGACATACTTGTGATTTCAAATAGCCCCATAAAAAAAGTCTAATGGTGTTAAATCACACGATCTAAGAGGCCAATTTTGATCACCGAAACGAGAGTGTACACGACCTGGAAATGTCTTTAAAATATTTTTTAATAATGAAGACACGTTGTTCTATCGTATAACGCTCCATTTTTAATAACCCTATACTGTTAGCTGTCAAATTGCTTTTTTTTCAGGGTTGCCAACCCTTCACTGCACAAATGGGGGCAAATTCAAATCTTGCGTTAATTTTGGGACAATGTACAATTTTTTTTTAACGAATTTTAAGCTGAAACTTTTTGTAGAGATTCTATTCAACCTGTATATATCATTCTTCTTGGCTCCTTGATGTATATGGGTACTTTGTTACACGTAGTATATCGACAATTTTCTATCGACTATGTCCCAACACAGGCCGCAATGGGTTAACGCTCTGTTTCGCCAAATAATCCTGGGAAACACGAAGTGCGGTGTCCACACGATCTATATTATATTGAGACTAACCCCGATGTTGAAGTGACCACGGATTTTAATAATGTTTGCACTTTTTGTTACAAAGGGGACATTTTTGGAGTGTGTGTAGACTTATACAGACAGACTGATAGACAGTTTTGATCAAACGAATTGATTGTATGTTATGTGGTTATTTTAGTGTGGGTTTTAAGACTGGGAATATGTTTTTGAGTGTAGGGGTCGATTTATTACGTATTGATTAATTCTTGGAAATAATTTGTACCTTAATGAGTGGTTGGGAAACGTCATCTATACATATAATCGTATAAAAATCAATTACTGTTCTTTATTCTCTCTAAAACTCGAAAACAAAGGACCGATTTGGTATTGAATTATTGGTGCAAGTTTAGGGAAGACTTAAAAGGTGACAAAATCAAAATATTTGAGGTGGTATGAAGTTTGCTGGGTCAGCTGGTCTTTGATATATTTCATAGCCAGTCAGAAGCTTCAAAAATATAACATGAGGTTTAATCTAGAATGTGGTATCTCCATTAGTGAATTGTGGAGATAATTAGTAAACAACTATGTAAAATAAGTAATAATAAGTAGTTGGGACAACTTCGACCATAATTGGACAACTTCGACCATAATTGGACGAAGTTATCCCGGGACACTACCGGAAATATATTATTAAGGATGGGACTGTTGACATATGTCGGGCATGTCATAGTCCTGGTGAATCCATAAGACATAATTTCTGGTTGTGGTCGTTTGGCTAATGGTGAATATTTGCATAGACATAATCAGGTGGCCAAGATTATCCACCAGCAACTTGCTTTGCACTATCAACTTGTTGAGTTTGAGGTTCCATACTACAAGTATGTGCCCGATCCAGTTCTCGAAAACGGCCATATCACGTTGTACTGGGATCGGTCTATCATCACTGACAGGACTATTGTAGCCAATAAACCTGATATAGTGGTGATAGACCGACAAGCGCGCCGCACGATGATAATCGATATCACCATCCCTCATGACGAGAACCTCGTGAAAGCTGAGAAAGATAAACAAATAAAATATCTTGACTTGGCTCACGAGGTTGTCGACATGTGGAATGTGGATTCGGCTATAGTTGTGCCGATAGTCGTGTCGGCCAACGGATTAATATCCAACAGCCTCGACAATCACCTTAGGAGGCTGGGGTTGGGCGGATGGATTAAGGGCCTGATGCAGAAGGCAGTACTCCTCGAAACGGCACGTATTGTGAGGAGGTTTCTGTCTCTGGAGCCCTAACCACCGGTGGCTTGGACCATGCTCCCGCTACTGGTCGGCTCCTATTTTTATATTTTTAAATATTATTTTATTTTGTATGTGTAGTATTTAAAAATGTAAATTTAGAGAATTTTAAATAAATATAGGAAATAGTAGTTGGGACACATTACTGTATTAAAATTGTAGACCACTCTACACTATGGATGCTTTTTTTAAGTGATTTGATTTGATTTAAGTACTGAGATTGAGCCAAATCTGGTGAAGAGTCAGTGCCAGTCCCAGACTGCATTGATAAGTCAAGATCAAATAAAGCTTCACTGATTATAATATTTTTTGGGGTTTCAAAAACAAGTCAGATCTCTACTTACACATACAAAAAAGAATAGCACGAAATCTTAATCAATTATTGTAATTACATAACGTAAAGTATTTTGTCTCACTTTAACTGTATGCTATTGGCTTAAGCTGTAAAATTGTGCATTTTTTTCTACTTATAAATAACAATAATATTGATTAACAATAATTTGATTTTGACTGCACGATTGGTGCGGTGGCTGGGCAACTGGCTGCCGTGCAACGTGTAGCGGGTTCGATTCTTGCACGGAGCAATTCTTTGTGTAATCCACAAATTATTGTTTCGGGTCTGGATGTCATGTGCATGTGAACTTGTATGTTTGTAAACGCAACCACGACACAGGAGAAAATCCTAGTGTGGGGCAACGTTTTTAAAAGAAAGAAGAAAGAAAGAATATCTGAACGCTACAATAACATAACTACATAAGTATGCATAAAAAATAACCGTAATTTCAATAAAACAAATACATACATACAGAATAATAACACGGAATACTTTATACCAAAACCAATGAAAACAATAAGAAAAAAAAAAATGGAAAAACATCGTAAAGAGGCGAGAACGAAAGAGAGCAAATATTTGTGAACTAATTACAATTTCCGAACGTAAAGTTAACATTTCATTAAGGTACAGTGTCAACAGAACCGATGGTTCAGAACGGGAAAAAAAAGTAAAATAATTCAAAATGGCCGCCCTCATGCCGTGTAGAAGGTGGGTTTAGAAGGTCCACGATGGCTTAGGATACGGGAGAATGATGTGGTGAGTTTTTAAGAAATCAGAAAATGTGTCTAAAAACCAAAAGTTCCTGGACAAAATATTTCTATCATAGTTTCTTTTCATCTGTAGAAATGGAGCGTGGTGGTAAGTGGACATCGGGTCTACCTAGCGGGTTCCTGGGGCACCGGCTCGAAAGGCAGAAGTAGGAGTTTCAAGTGGGGGAGAGCCATGCTTTGGCTAACTCCCAAAAGGTCGGCAACGCACTTGTAACATTGCGATTGCTTACCATCAGGGGTTAGGAATTCAAGGGTTGTTGGGGAACCGATAGGGAAAATTGGTAAGGGTGGTAATTAGGTTTCCGGTGACCTCACTCACACAACGGAACACAACGCAAGTGTTGTTTCACGTCGATTTTCTGTGAGGCCGTGGTATCACTCCGGTCGAGCCGGCCCATTCGTGCCGAAGCATGGCTCTCCCACACTTATTCGAAGTGAACCTTCTGAATCTACATATTTCTAACTTAATAATGCAGTCATTGTCAATTTAGAGAAGTGTATATCTGTTTTCAAAGTGAAAACCTCGAGAACTCGGTGTTACTTCGTTAAAAAAAGCCCCGAAGATATTTTAGAAACCGTATACTTTCATTGAGTAGGTGGCACTGCAGGCAACATAGGTCAGATTGGTGTTAAATATTGAATAAGGAATATAATTTTGCAGATAATATAACTAACTAGCAGTAGTCGTAAGAAGCAAACAGCGAAAGCCGTCTTAAAAATCTGGTGAATCTAATCAATGTGATATCATCCTTAATTAAGTGTAGCATGCTAAAGTCAAAGTCAAAGACAAAATTATTCACTTCAAATAGACCAGGAAGGTACTTTTGAATGTCAAAACAAATATTACAATATTAAAAAAAAATCTGTCTGTCGGTCAATCGTCTTATGAAGATTATTCTTTCATGTACAATATTTATTAAAAGAATATAGTTAGTAAAACATTATGCCCGCCTACTAATCTTGTAGTGAAAAAATAGGACACAAGACCTAAGATAGATATAACATCGTAACAAAAGCGTGGGGTGCATTTTACTATTTTTTCATAACTTTTCCCTCATAGATAGCAAATAGAATAATTATAACAAGACATTTAATATATTAAGCACCCCACGCTTTTTACTCTGAAGTGACAAACTCCTTGTAATGAAAAATTATTTTCTAATTTTTAGTTCGGTTGCATATAAAAGCGTGTTGAATGGAAATATGTATGTATGTATATTTATATGTATGTATGTAAGTATGTATCTATCCATCTATGTATGTATGTAGTCGCTACAAAAGTTTCACCCTCACGCATATATCCAACCAACGCGAAAAGTTAGTGTCAAATTACATTAGCTTAGGCGGCAGCGGATAGTTCGTAACTGCATCCTGGCAGACCTAATCAGGATAACGGGATACCGTTTTCAAATTATAGCATTGTCATTGGTCCTTGATACGTGTGCAAAGTTTCAAAGAAATCGAATCGCTGGAAGTTGGTGAAAATTAAGCTTAAAGATTCCGTTACATAGATACATACATACATACATAGTTACAACCCAAGCTAATAATAAAATAAAAAAGCGTGTTTTTTTTTTCTTTTTTTTTCTTTTTAAAAACTTTGCCCCACATTAGGATTTTCTCCTGTGTCGTGGGTGCGTTTACAAACATACAATTACACATGCACATGACACCCAGACCCGAAACAACAATCTGTGGATCACACAAAGAGTTGTTCCGTGCGGGAATCGAACCCGCGACACGTTGCACGGTAGCCAGTTGCCCAGCCACCGCGCCAACCGTGCAGTCATATTAAAAATAGCCATGTTAAAAATAGGACACAAGACCTAAGATAGATCTAACATCATCATAGATCTTTACGGCCTGTTTCACATCGTCTGGATTTCCGCTATGTCCCAGATAAATTGTAATTAAGAACGTAATTTCTACGAACTATCTGTCATTACGTTTATCGGGTACTTATACAATGTGATAGGCGTGGGACTTCTAACCCGTTAAGGCTGAGTACTACATCTAATTTTATCGACAAAAAAAAATAATATGGGGGGTTGAACCCCTAATTGAAAATATAGGAAAATAGTGATTTTTTCGGTAAGAATAATTCACAAATGATTTTTTTTCTCACCAAAACATTATCAAACATATGAAAAAAGTAATGAATTAGTTAGCTAAGGTTATTAGCTACCGTTTGTCGTCTTTTTTTTTGTTTCTACGACGCATACAACCTTTGATATCAAAAAACCCGTAAAAAAAAATATTAAAATAGCCATAATTTTTAGGGGAATGGGATTCGACCCCTTCGATTCCCCGGACTTTTGTCGATAAAATTAGATGTAGTATTCAGCCTTAACGGGTTAGAAGTCTCGCCCCTATCACATTGTATAAAGGTGGTGAAACAGACTTAGAATTCTACATTACAGCCTCTCTTAATAAACATTTTGGAAAACAAAACGTCACACGGCATTTTCGACCTTAACAGCTATTGATCAAGATATCTCCCACGTCGAAATTAGAATAAATTATGTAAAATCTTGACACATTTCATAAAAGCCAAGGGAATAACATCGTAGCAATAATTTAATACAAAAACATTATTCCATCGACATTTTTTTTGACTTGTGAATTCTTATTTTCAATCAACCGTACGCCATTTGAATGTCAAGTGACCCGCCATTTTGTTTTCATTCATAATTCGCGCCAATGTTTAAAAATGGAATGCTAATTCAAATTGATTCCATCTGTTTGTCGTTGGAATATTATTGTAGTAGCTTTTGCCAGCGGCTTTGTCCGTGGTTTTTTGAGGAGTAGAAGGTTGATATATAAAAATAATGATGCACTGGTTTTTGTTAGTCACATATAGCACGCATGTATTCGTCGGAATATTATTAAAGTAGCTTTTGCCAGCAGTATTGCTCGCGCTCTTCTGAAGAGGTGGGGGGCAGATTTACTAAAAAAATTATGATGTACTTACTTTTTTTGTTAGTCACAAATAGCTCGCAAACAATTTTTTTTGCAAATCTTTATACCTTGAAAATTGCGAAATGCTCTATACAAATTTCCACCCTCCATTTTAGTAAAGTGGAGGGTTAAGGAAGAGATAAAAAGTAGTTTATATCACTCTCCATTCCTTCAACTATCTCCACGTAAAAAAATCATGTCAATTCTTCACTCCGTTTTGCCGTAAAAGACGGACAAATAAACAGACATACACACATTCAGATTTATAATATTAGTACGAATTTTAGTGATAACAACCATTCGCCATCTTGAATGTTGCCAGGTAAATGGCGATATTATTATTTTGAAATTGGAATTAATTTGCATTTATTTCTACTAGCTTTTATATAACTGGCAATACAGATGCTTGTTTAATTAAAACGTTCCTTATTTTTGTATATTGCCATATTTTAATTAATATTACTTTAAGGGTGCTTTTCCACCAGAGATAAGCTATGCTATGCTGTTGTAGTTTAGCACTAGTGGAAATGGGCTTAGATTATATTTTTTCAATTGAAAGATACGTGATATGGATGTGCGGTTTAGATGTGTGTATGCATGGCTTCCCTACTATCAATACATCGCATACTTGAGTTGCTTTCACAGCTTAGTTATTACATCTTCGCAGTAAAACTCGCTAGGTAGGCCGCAGCTCTGGATAAGGCATCAGCCCTACTGAAGTATCGAACCGTATCCTTCCGCTTTAACTACACAGGAAGAACGTGTTTAACGTTTCATACAAGTACATAATATTATTATACTTCAGTACTACAAAGTGAATTTATAATGCTGAAACATTACAATCAGGAATTACATCATGAACTCGCCTTGACGATAAATTAATTATTATGTTATTGGCTTATACACGTAACTGTTTAACGAGGAATTCGACTAGTTTCAAGCCATGCTAGAGGCTCATTCGGATAATCGAAAATCCGGATAATCGAATTTACGAAGAAAAGCGAATTTTGTGCATACATATTAGGTATATTGTACATACGATGTTATGTATTTATTAAAAACAACAAACACATATGAATGAAAATCAATGTTTATTAATAATTATTATGAGATACATCTTCTTAGATTACATACATATATGTACGTTATGTTGCATAAATTCGACTTGTAGGTAATTTTAATATAATGAGTCAGTAGTCCGGATAATCGCGAATCCGTATAACCGGGAGTCAGATAATCGAGTTCCTACTGTATACTAAAAATACTTCTAAGATTATTTAGACACCACTGGCAAACAGTATCTAAAGGAAATCATCACGAGGAAACCTGGGCTTATAATTTCTAATTATAAGTTTGAAATAGCCAACCCGCATTAAGCAATCGTGGTGACCAACGGTCAAACCTTTTCTTTGTAAGAACAGGCTTTTGGTCAGCAGTGGCCACTTAATGTGTAATGTGAAACATGCATTTCCAAAACACTTAATAGTTAACATCCCAAACAAACATCCACCTTTTAACCTAAACCCCTATAAAAATAGCTTCCATACCCACATATCTTGCTAGAAATCAAACCTATACGCTGATCCCGTACATCTCATTAATATTCCAGTAAGATAGCAGGGTACCGGCAGAATTTAAAGCGATCCCGCCAATAATAGCGGAGATTACGGTGATGACGTCACACGGCACCGACTTATGGGAAGAGCCTATAGATTTAGTAGGAGATCTATGAGACACTAGTGCTATGTAAAGATTTATTTTGTAAGGACATTAAATTTGGCGAGGTACTGAATTTCTAATGTGGGGGTCGGCTGTAATTGAAATTGATGTTTTGATTTCTTTTTGTGTTCTTTTTTTTATGAGACATGCCGATAATCGCCGCCGCCCAGGGACACTTGAAACACCAGAAGCTTTACAAGTGCGTTACCGGCTTTTTGGGAGTTAGGAATTTAAGGGTTGTTGTTCGGGAATGGGGATGGGGAAGATTGGGAAGGGGGAATTGGGCCTCCGGTAACCTCACTCACACAACGAAACACAACGCAAGCGTTGTTTCACGTCGGTTTTCTGTGAGGCCGTGATATCACTCCGGTCGAGCCGGGCCATTCGTGCCGAAGCATGGCTCTCCCACACTTAGATGTTCGATTATTTTTTTCTAATCATCACTCCACTGTAGGATTTTCGCTTGTGTCGTGAGTGTGAATACTCGCCATACCTACATATAAATTATAAACTAATATCTAAGTAAATGGTTTTTGTAGACTCTTTGGCAGAGTGGTCGCAATTGCGACTGCCGGACAAGGAGACTCGGGTTCTAATGTAGCTAAACACCACATTATATTGTATCTAATAACCCATATTTACAAATAAACTCCATCTTTATCTTCGATTCTCGAGTCAAGCAAAGTATTGCAGGCTTTTTTTCTGCATATCGACAATATTCAGTAATAGCACGGACCCTGGATTGTGCCCAGTATATAGCAATATGCTCACCCCCTATAATATGTATATGTATATAACTTATAACACAAACACAACCTCTGCCCATCTCTTCGAGGATAATAGAGCGTAAAGATAAATTCATTTGAAAAAAAAAATTAAAATATTTATACATAATTTTGAAAATTCAATTTCACCCAAACCCGCCCAGCAATTCTAACATATTTAACAAAACATACATGCAAATATTTTTAGATAATCTCACCATACATAGCATAACTGGCTAAATTTAAACTCTGCCTACCCTTTGCCTAACCCAAACGGTTAAGATAACAAAATGTATAAAACCGCCAAATTATAACTTTGTACTCGCCGACATAGTTACTGTGATCCAGTTAAAACTAACCTCTCTATGCCAATTTGAACCAGTAACTAACTGTAAGGGGATCGTTATTTATGTTTGTTTATACGTTAACTATGGCTCTAGTTATCTGCTCCGTACCTAAGTATCATAGCGTGATGTTACCATTCTTGTATTGCCCATATTAATTAGGTCTTGCTTAAATAGAGGATTTTCTTTTTTTAACGGGGGAAATCATCCAATAACTTCTCCCGCCTTGGGCGAGGCGAGAGGGAGTGTCAGACTCTTACTGACCAAAAATCATCCCGCTCTTACTCCTGCTTTTCGAGCCGGAGCCTCGGTAAACCCGTTAGGTAGTCCGCAACAAATTTATAGGTATGTTAATCATCATTTAAATATGTTAATTGTACATACGGTCACGTAGTTTTTTTATATTAAATATCTTCAGTATCTATTAAAAAATAATCTTAAAGGGGATTGACCAATTTGTATGGGACTTTGGCTATTTTTGAACAAGCACTTCAGCTAATAATATATGTTTGATTTAATAGTTCATATCAGTAAGAATGAAGATACAAACTCAGTTTTGTATCAAGATTTATATTTAGATACTTTTTTACATTTTATTAAAACTGGTTATGCATGAAATAAAACATTTTTTTTTCTATTAAAATGCATTATTAATCCGATTCATATGTAATTAAAATATGGTCAAGGAACTCGGCAGGTGGATTCATAATTTTCTGGTACCTTGCCCAGCTTAAAAACCAAATAATAGTTATTATATGTGCACATCAACCTACTGTTCTATGACCCACCATGCAGTTGCAGCAAGAATGTTTTATGGCTGTCCTGCCTTTAGTGTTATTTTCATATAATATATATACTTTTTTTTTTTTTTTTGTTTAAAAAAACGTTGCCCCACATTAGGATTTTCTCCTGTGTCGTGGGTGCGTTTACAAACATACAAGTTCACATACACATGGACACCCAGACCCGAAACAACAATTTGTGGATCACACAAAGAGTTGCTCCGTGCGGGAATCGAACCCGCTACCCGTTGCACGGCAGCCAGTTGCCCAGCCACCGCGCCAACCGTGCAGTCGTACAAAATATGTTTTCCTACTAATGTGTCTACTTTGTATTTTCCTACGCAATAAATTGGAGTTTCAACACTCACAATGCAAAAGAACAAAGCGAATAATATCTGTCATTTTGACGAAAAACACAACAGATTGACAGCAGATTGGCAGCACTAAAGTCAAATTCAAAGCCAACTCTACTTTGGTCTTATCATAACAAATACCAATAAAAATCGATTTTTTTAAAGTACAAATTGATACAAAGTTATTAGCGTCAGACATTTACTAAAATATGAATAAAATTATTGGTAAATTACATTTTTGTTGAGCAGCCTGTTCAAAAATAGCCAGATTTGGACAATCTCCTTTTAGTTTGACTCGATCTTATTTATATTTTTAATATACTATACGTATCGAGTTACCGATTAATATACTATAGTAGCATACTTTAAAAAATCTACATACATAACCCTATCTCTCATGGAGATAGTCAAAGAAAATGGAACACCAATTGCTACGAATCATACAAACCTCTTTCGCTTCATCATTCATCAGTCTTTTCATTCGTTGGTTAAAAAAACCTATTAGCACTTTTAGGTAATACAAACCTAAATACCAAACCTTCAACGTAAATCTACAAATCGGTACATACAAAACTACACACACATTAGAATTTAAATGAAACATCTATCAGTGGTAGAAGTGCTAAGCCATTTAGAAATTTATAATTACACTACAGCGGATTTCACGGTTAAAATGTTATCTAACATATGTGGGTTGCGGGTTCAAATCCTCGTCTACCCTTACCCACTATTACGACGAGCAAATTCCAGAAAGATTTGCAAAATAAGATAGGGCCGCACACCGACGATTCGTTGACAAGACTAATTAATTTATGTTGTTGTTTAAGCGAGTTCAGAGTGGTTGGTTGCGAATTGTGAATGGCTGAATATCGATTTCTGTAGCGTGCTTTCATGTTCATTTTTTATCACAAAACAATTAGATTTTGTCAAAATATTCTTATGTTTGGCAAATGAGTCCAAAATCATAAGTATTAAATTACGTCGCATAATAAATATTTAACAAAAGTGAGGGAATAACGAAAGCGTATTCCTGATTATAAAGGCATTTTTTTTATGAAACACGCCGATAAACGAGCATTCGTATCAACTGACGGTAAGCAATCGCCGCCGCCCATGAACACTTGAAACACCAGAGGCGTTACAAGTGCGTTGCCGACCTTTTGAGGGTTAGGAATTTAAGGGTTGTTGTTTCGGTAATCGGCGATTGGGAAGGGTGTAATTGGGTCTCCGGTAACCTCATTCACACAACGAAACACAACGCAAGCGTTGTTTCACGTCGGTTTTCTGTGAGGCCGTGGTATCACTCCGGTCGAGCCGGCCCATTCGTACCGAAGAATGGCTCTCCCACACTAAGTGACACTCAAACACTCTGGACTTAAGACAACAATTAAATAACTATAGCAGAAACCTAGCTTTTACTACGATTTCAAAGAAGCAAAGCACATGTAACACTAACATGCTAGTTTCATGCAATTATTCAACATACACCTCTTCACACTTTCTAAGCATTATCACACAAAAGCGACAACAAATCGCCGCAGCTTTCAGTCTTAAAATAAATTCGCATCAACGACGAATTCGGCTTACACTGTGTGCTGACCAAACAGTAACTAATGAAACAGTGTACTGTCCCCTCCATAATCAAGGGTAGATGTTCACATTAAACGGTTAAGGGCCGACATGGAGCTGCGATTTACGACTGCGATTTAAAAGGTAAGTTAATCGCATGTTAGTGATACAAGGAGAGGGAACTGTTGTATTTGTTTTGGCGGTTGTGTTTGGCAATTGGTGAAAGATGTTTATTTATAGCCTTTCTATTGGCGTTGATAGGTTTCGATTACCGTTTTAGTCGGTGTTTAAAATGATAGCCAGACACATAACACATTTAATATAGGTTTATTGAACGTAAAATATAATAAGACTCGTTTTACCAAGACTGCGCCATCTTGGCTATGTCCCCACTAGTGCTGTGACATCACACACTAGTGATGGACCGGCGGACCATATTTTGTTTTCTGCAAACCACTAGTGGTCCACTGATCAATGGTTGGAAACTGCTCTCTATGAGCATTTTTGAAATGACCTCATATCGTATCGTCGTTTTATGACAAAACAATATCCCCAATGTTTACCAAGCCGCCATATTACGACTTTTTTTTCTCATTACGACGTAAGAGTAAACAAATCGCAAGTGCGCGCCCAAACTAACATTTTCCCCTGTAAATGATAGCGTTAGGAATTGCGAATTGGATTCGGTGGGATTTATGTGTGCGTGATTAAAGTCCGTCCGCCGTGTACGTATACTTGCGTCAGTGTGCGTAACCACAGGGTTGCTACCTAATGTCACTAGTGTCAGCTGTCATGAGTGACATTTTTTTGTTTTAATTTGGTAAAAATTATATCAGTAATTAAAGTTTTTTGTTACAATAACATGTTTTGATACATAATTCGCCAACATCATCGCTCATTGCCAGGCGAGATAGTGACCAAACGTCATCCTATTAAGTATAAAAAAAACTGCTTAATGACTTAACCTTGGTGACTTAGAAGTAAGATTAAACGAAAAGTTATATCAAAATAAATCAAGTATTGCGCATTCGTAGATACATAATACAAATGTTTATAAACATAACACATTCTTGCAAAAAAAATAGGTTCAATGTCACACAAAAATGTCAACTTTAGCTACTATAGAGAATAACTTAAAACGATTTTCAACTTTGTACCAATGCAATAAAGTCCAGTATCCATTGATACTTCACCGAGGAAGATGAGGAGTTATTTTTATAGTAAGAAAAAGGTTAACAGGTGACAACCCTGACTGTGATTAAAGCGGGACATAAGTGGAACGTGCAAGTAAATGTGCTTTATCTCGATTTGTTCTTATTAGTTTATTGATTGCTTTACTTTAACTACCATTGGTAAAGTCTTAAACACCATTTTGTCCAGTCAACAAGGATATAACGAGGTTGACTGTCCAGGCGACACACGTACTTAGGTATCGTCATGAGCTAATGTTCACATGTAAACAGCAGCTCATGTAGTGTAGATGTCCAGTCAACAAGGAAGTAGCGAGGTTGACTGTCCAGGCGACACACGTACTTAGGTATCGTCATGAGCTAATGTTCACATGTAAACAGCAGCTCATGTAGTGTAGATGTCCAGTCCACAAGGATGTAGCGAGGTTGACTGTCCAGGCAACACACGTACTTAGGTATCGTCATGAGCTAATGTTCACATGTAAACAGCAGCTCATGTAGTGTAGATGTCCAGTCAACAAGGATGTAGCGAGGTTGACTGTCCAGGCGACACACGTACTTAGGTATCGTCATGAGCTAATGTTCACATGTAAACAGCAGCTCATGTAGTGTAGATGTCCAGTCAACAAGGATGTAGCGAGGTTGACTGTCCAGGCGACACACGTACTTAGGTATCGTCATGAGCTAATGTTCACATGTAAACAGCAGCTCATGTAGTGTAGATGTCCAGTCAACAAGGATGTAGCGAGGTTGACTGTCCAGGCGACACACGTACTTAGGTATCGTCATGAGCTAATGTTCACATGTAAACAGCAGCTCATGTAGTGTAGATGTCCAGTCAACAAGGATGTAGCGAGGTTGACTGTCCAGGCGACACACGTACTTAGGTATCGTCATGAGCTAATGTTCACATGTAAACAGCAGCTCATGTAGTGTAGATGTCCAGTCAACAAGGATGTAGCGAGGTTGACTGTCCAGGCGACACACGTACTTAGGTATCGTCATGAGCTAATGTTCACATGTAAACAGCAGCTCATGTAGTGTAGATGTCCAGTCAACAAGGATGTAGCGAGGTTTACTGTCCAGGCGACACACGTACTTAGGTATCGTCATGAGCTAATGTTCACATGTAAACAGCAGCTCATGTAGTGTAGATGTCCAGTCAACAAGGATGTAGCGAGGTTGACTGTCCAGGCGACACACGTACTTAGGTATCGTCATGAGCTAATGTTCACATGTAAACAGCAGCTCATGTAGTGTAGATGTCCAGTCAACAAGGATGTAGCGAGGTTGACTGTCCAGGCGACACACGTACTTAGGTATCGTCATGAGCTAATGTTCACATGTAAACAGTAGCTCATGTAGTGTAGATGTCCAGTCAACAAGGATGTAGCGAGGTTGACTGTCCAGGCGACACACGTACTTAGGTATCGTCATGAGCTAATGTTCGCATGTAAACAGCAGCTCATGTAGTGTAGATGTCCAGTCAACAAGGATGTAGCGAGGTTGACTGTCCAGGCGACACACGTACTTAGGTATCGTCATGAGCTAATGTTCACATGTAAACAGCTCATGTAGTGTAGATGTCCAGTCAACAAGGACGTAGCGAGGTAGCCTTGCCATTCAACTGTCTACATTCATTCCAGTAACATTCTCAGACAGATATTTGCTAAGATTTTGTTCTAGACTACAGCGCCTGTGGACAGTCCACGCCTCTCCTTGAATTATTGTCTAAGGCGGTACCCCACTCGATCACAGGGCCACGCCCAGCGTTGGGCGACACGCCAGCATGCACCCGTAAGTGTTACCGATTTAGTTAAGAAGTTCCATTACGGGAATGGTTTAAAAAAAGTTAAAAAGATTCTTTGTTGAAAACTTGAGTGTGTGGTTACTGGTTAGAACAGTAAGTTATGAAGCATATAATCATATCGACAGCCTATTAGTGGCTACTGCTGACCAAAGCCTCTTCTCGCATGGAGAAGGTTTTGAGCATTAATCACCACATTTGCTCAATGCGGTTTGGCGATTTCGAACTTGTAATTTGATATTATAAGCCCAGATTTCCTCACGATGTTTTCCTTCACCGTTTGTCAGTGGTGTCTAAATAATCTTAGAAAGGACATATAACTCGGAAGAAGTCACATTGGTGCTTGACGTTGGTAGGTTTTGAACCAGTACTCTCATGAACGAGGAGAGGACATCTTAAACCTCCAGGCCACCACGACAACTATCTCAAAAAAAAAAAATTAGGATAAACCATTATTTTGCAAAGAAACACGCTTAAACAAACTTGGGACTCTAAAAACATTTTTTCCAAGAATAATGGAAGATTCCATTCCCCATTATGTGAGTATCGAGCCGAATGAACCAATAGGCTCGCCCCCAATCGGATGGGACGTAAAACAACATCGATGGGGCAGTGTAAACAGTTCTGCTTAACCCACAGGCAATAAGCTAGCGTGTTTATGTAGGTACATTTCGTATGTATGACATGTATAGCATGTATTGCAGTTTATTATGTACCTAGCTTCTGCTCGTGTAGTCAAAGAAAATAGTATCCTATATCATTGACTCTTCAGTCTAAAAAATATTGTCCTGACACAAAAATGCGTCAACACACTACTGAACTTTAATTTCTCGCAGGATTTAAGGACATCATAAGAAACTTAATAAGCATCGCTCCAACCTAGCAATCAACTTTTCATTTAAATTTGAACTTTAAATCGTATGTCGTAAGATACATTTCATAACGTGAACACAAAAAAGTCGACGGCGGGTGGCCAGCGCGCGGTCCACTTAAGTCGAAATGCCGTGCTAGTTATGTATGTTTTGATCTATAAGTTCGATTTTGTATCAAATCCATTCAAACTATCACTGACAATAGGCTACTTTCCTACTAGTCAAAATCAATACTTTTTTCGAAACGTCAAAAACGATATTTTCTATGAACTTTGTATGAAATAGTGCGTTATGACGTCATAAGTTTTTGACGTCAAGTAGCAGACTTATTACTAGAAATTTAGCTAGAAAAAATCGAAAATTAAATAGTTCATCAAATTTATGAATGAGAGTGTGATTATTTTTTAATATTTTATTGTATTGAAAAGTTGTAATAATTTATTTTTGACCGAGGATAGTACCCAATTGTGTCATGTGTTTCTCACAAATACAAGAAAAATTGGACCTTAGGATAAAGACATCGATTTTTCACCAGTTACGTCATTAATCCCATCAAACCCCATGCAATAGGGGATTAAAGGAATAGAACAAGACATAACGAAAATAACCAACACCATGTTGTTTGGAAAAATAAAAAAAAAACTAAACAATCTTTTTGTTCACTCACTGGACAGTAGTGTTGTGTAGTATGTTACATTTTCCTTTTTTTTGGACAAGCTCCCCACAACCTCCCATACCGCAGCAACTCCTGTAAGCCAGGATCTACAGTAGATACAACCATGAATACACCGGAACACTGAAGTCCGTTACTGTGTAGTATGTTACTGGTAACCAGTTAAGTTTTTTTTTTATTGACTGAATGTTATGTTTTTCTACATTTGTAAACCCACGAGAAAATCTTAGTGTAGAGCTACGTTTTTTTTTTAAACTTAGCGGTTGAGAAATAAAGAATAAGGGTCATTGGGGAATCAGGGATTAGGAAGGAGAGTAATAGGGCCTTCAGTTTTCTGCTCGGTCGTGGTATCACTCCGTACGAGCCATTCGTGTCGAAGAATGGCTCTCCCAAACTTATATTTATTTATAATCAAAGCTCTCATAACTCCATATCCACAACCATAACACATGTTATTTCCAAAATAATTAAAAACAAACATCCGACTGGTATCATCAAAAGAATACATTTATTATATTTGGGAATAAACTCAATAACTATGTTTGTCACCGACATTACTTCCACAAAAATCATCTACCAAACACTCTTTGAAGTAACTTACATGAAAAAAAAACCTCATGAAAAATCTTCCTTTGATACCGAAACAGAGTATTATGAGTCTTGTTTTTTAGAAATAGAGTTCTAAGTGGCGTGAGAGATGAATGGTTTTAGAAAAACTACATACTTCTTTTGAAGTTGATGACTTTTGATAGAAAATGTTTACTAAGATTTTTGAATATACAGTAGAGTCCGTTTATAATGACATCGAAAGGAATTGACAAATACGTCATAATAAGCGGACGTCATACAAAGCGTTATGTATAAATGAAAATCTTTTTTATGTAAATATGTATGTATTAAGTATTTTTATACAGAAACATAGTATATTTGCATATGTGTAAGACCATATTAAATCAAAACCAAAATTGCACGTAATCAGCAGATTATTATAATAACACATACAAGTGTATTTTTTATTGTAAGTAATCTGTAATTTTTGTCTGCTTTTGTTTCTTCATTTTATTGTAAAAACAGACTCTCACACTATTGTGTATAGAAGACATAGCTATGGTCAAATTATCATTTTCAATATTGCTGTGGACAAATCGTGATAATAATTCTGCAGCTTTTAATGCCTCTTCCGCGGTAGGTAATGGGATACTCACTGAGGTTCAAAACAAAAACTAGGCACGTGCCGAACGTCGTCGGGAATTAACGAACATTATTGAAGGTAAAGAATCGTGCCGGTCATTATAACCGGACATAATTTATTAAAAATGGGTCATATAAAGCGGCATGTCACTGTAAGGGAAGTCATTATATCCGACTTTTTTATAAAGAATTTTATATGAAAACCAAACTTCGTCATGCAATTACGTTATAATAACCGGTTGGTCAATATAGGCGGAGTCATAATAAACGGATTCATCTGTAGATATGAAATTAGTATAATAGTACTATCTTTAATTATTTTGAAATGTAAATGAAGAAAAATATGATATCAATCTTTTGTAGGAATTCAACGTTAGTCTTTTGTAGGGATTTTTTTTTGTTATTATATTACACAATATCATCTTTATCCCCGAAGGGGTTGGCAGAGGTGCACATTTCGGCACGTAACACCTTTATACAATGTACACCCACTTTTCACCATTTCTGTTTTAAGTCTCATATAATAAAAGGTGAGGCTATTGGCATATTATAAGCCATGTCAGAGAAGTCATTGGATGAGTTTCCCCCTCAAAAAAAAAGAACAATTTGACTGATTGTATAGTGAAATGACTGGTTTTTTCCTGTTTTCAATTCCCGTACTAGTAATTTTTATGTGAACCGTAAACACACCCCTGACTCAAACCATATGCAAAACAGAAATTACAACACCAAAAACCCAATAACACTTTACCCAACTCAACAAATCGGAGGGAGAGTACCGTACACAAATTGGCTAATAAAATAAACCTTTATAATTTCTTAAATTCAATTGTGACTAACTAGTAATTAGTTTAAGTTGGTATCACTTGGTTGAAAGGCTGTTACATAATTGAGTTATATAGGATTGGCCCTATTACAAAAGGGCTGTTAATAACATAACTGGTTCGAACTGGATGCTTAATTAGCATAAATCTGTTTATTTTGGCAGGAATTGTGGATTTTGTTTGGTTATTAGCTTAAAAAGGAGATAAGCTCTTTATTTTTTTTTTTTTTTTTACATTTAATGGGTCGACGTTTGGCCGCTATCTCACCTGATGATAAGTGATAATGCGGCCTACGGTGGAGCACGTCTGCCCATAAGCAACCTATTCACTCGGGCCTTGAAGACACCCAGGTTATACCCATCAGGAAA
Source organism: Spodoptera frugiperda (assembly GCF_023101765.2). Lineage (NCBI taxonomy): Eukaryota > Metazoa > Arthropoda > Insecta > Lepidoptera > Noctuidae > Spodoptera > Spodoptera frugiperda. The sequence goes on along the minus strand of NC_064232.1, from coordinate 1,908,722 downwards.
CACAGACTCCGGCAAGGAGTTCCACTCCCTAGCAGTTCGCACAAGGAAGCTTGAAGCGAAGCGCTGCGTGCGAGTGGGTGGGATATCTACCATGAAGCGGTGACGCCTCGCCGATTGTCTTGTGGTTCGATGATGAAAAGGACTAGGGGGAATCAAGTTGTGCAATTCCCCCGCACACTCTCCGAAATGTATCCGGTAAAAAACGGAAAGGCTTGCTTGAAAAATTATTCCACAGTTACTACAAAGGTAGACAACCAATTAAAGTAACATTACATTATACTTTACACATCTTACTTTATCTTTTCTTACTTTATGTACCTAATATATTCTACTAATATTATAAAGGAAAAAGTTTGCATGTCTGTTTGTTACTCCTTTATGTCAAAATAACTGAAGGGATCGGGATAAAATTTGGAACAGAAGTGTAGATTATGATCTGAAATAACACATAGGCCAACCGCTGGCAAAAGCTAGTACATACAGTTTAAACTCATTCCTAAAAAACCGAAAAAAAAAGCATATTTACCCCACTCAAGAAAGGCCTTGCGTTGTGTTTCGTTGTGTGAGTGAGGTTACCGGAGGCCCAATTCCCCCCTTCCCAATCTTCCCCATCCCCATTCCCGAACAACTACCCTTAAATTCCTAACTCCCAAAAAGCCGGTAACGCACTTGTAAAGCCTCTGGTGTTTCAAGTGTCCATGGGCGGCGGCGATTGCTTACCATCAGGTAATACGTCTGTTCGATTACCGGCATGTCTCATAAAAAAAAAAAACAAAAAAAACCACCTCTTGCTCGGTAGACACGCTTGTAAGCACTTGACCAATGACGCAGTAACGCATAATCAACTGATCGTCGATCGTCGTTAGTATAAGTAATACAAGAATAATAAACCTATCTTTATCATTCTTACAAAATAATCTTGAATTGTTTACGTTATTCTGATCCAAAATTCCAAATTCAACGAATCCGAGAACTCATCTCAACACATTAGTCATACACCTTTTTAAAAATGTCATCAAATCTGTTGTTTGAAATCAATGGAGTCTATTTCGACACTATATTCTTTGGTATAGTTAATTTAATTTCATGATGCAAGTGTTAGATTTCAAAGGAGCTTAGTTAGGTAAAGCGATATTCATATTGTTATCGTTATTTACAGACATATTTTTTTATTTAATAGTTCAAAACGTTAATATTTTTCACGTTACTGCACTTCATGACTTTCTCCTGTGTCGTGGGTACGTTTACAAACATACAAGTTCACATACACATGACACCCAGTCGATATGCATAGAGTACCTAATCATTTGATAAATTATAAAAAAAAAACTCTTTTATAACGCACTAAATCAAACATTTAACATGCTACATAGATATAAGTTTTTAAACTGACATGGTCACTAACACTATAATTAGAACTTATGACGGGATATTTACCATGTTTATTGAATTTGGTGAGTTTCCGATATTTCGGCACTGTTGCAAGCGCCATGATCATGCTACATAGAAATGAGTCTCAAAACAAACCTATTTCGAAAGTTATTTCATAACCTTAAATTGTGTTTTTTTACATTTATACTACACATACACCTTTATCTACCCCACCGATTCACAAAACTCATCACATTAAAGTTAACATTTCGACTCAACAAAAAAAATCGATCAAAAATTTTTTCTACTACAAAGTCCACTCCACAGTGTCTCACCGTCAACACATGGTGAGCACATGGTTTCAAACTTTCAGCTCCGTTTCAGGAAATATGAATGAAACATTAATAGTTTCCTACTCACAACTTTATAATAGTAAGGCGTAATAATACGAAACTGTTGTATGATTCATTGATTTTCCTATGAAACTACTCTTTCATAGAATTTTCAATGAAACTTACTTTATTTTTGTGTTACTTACCTATGTTTAGTTTTCTGGCGAAAAACGTACCAAATATATAATAGGTGTGGGAGAGCCATGCTTCGGCACGAATGGGCCGGCTCGACCGGAGTGATACCACGGCCTCACAGAAAACCGACGTGAAACAAAGCTTACGTTGTGTGAGTGAGGTTACCGGAGGCCCAATTCCCAATCATCCCAATCCCCGATTCCTCAACAACCCTTAAATTCCTAACCCCCAAAAATCCGGCAACGCACTTATAACCCTCTGGTGTTTTAAGTGTCCATGGGCGGTGACAATTGCTTACCATCAGGCGTCCTTGTTTATACTTTGATTTTCAACCTGTCCCATTAGTATGACTTTGCTTTACTTTTAAAGTATTCGAAATGACAGCGCGTTCGGTGCTCTTATTGGTTGGTTTATTCGAGCCGGCCAATGAGAGCGCCGAACGCGCGCTCGTTTCGATTTCGTTCAACGTTAAAAAAACTCGTACTATGGGTACTGCTCATTCCGTGTGTATCTACACACACACACATACACACACCCGCACGCGCGCTACCAGAAAAAAAAAACAAACGTAATTAAAAGAAACGCTTCGATCTTAAGATACATCTCATGTTATCACTATCTCGAGATTAGACCCACTTACGCTAACACGCTATCGTGTGATAAGGATTTATAAAATATATCGCTATGCAGTCAGTGGGTAGGCAGTAGTGCATACTGATTGCGGTGGGAGATTTTTAAGATTAAAAGTGCAGCCTCGGTAAATGGACTATGTAATATTAAAATAGTGTAGCGATGAGGTTTCATCACATGCACCTGGCAGGCTAGATATTGACACACACTGGCAGGCTGCGTTGTGACACGGGAGAAAAATTTTACGTTTTAAATTTGACTAGGTTGTCAATGATGAGAAAATTTTATGGTCAGAAGAATTTTAGCTTTCGTGTAAAACACAACACATGCTAAAATAGTAATTATTCAATTGGAACCAGTCGTTCCTGAGATTAGTTTTATAGTAGTAGATTGTCGGATTGAGTAGATTTTTGGTAGTAAATTTCTGAATAGTAGCAAGGAGTTCCGAATTGTGCCCAGTAAGTATATGACAATAGGCTCATCCCCTATTACATGGGGCTTATAACACAAATGGTAAAAAGTGTGTGTACAGTATAGCGGCATTACGTGCCGTAATGTGCACCTCTGCCTACCCCTTCGGGGATAAAAGGCGTGACGTTGTGTGTGTGTGTGATTTTGAGAAGACCCCACAGCACGCCAGTGGACTGACACACACTGTCGACGTACGATATAAATTCAAACAAAAAATGAGAAATCATTTTGCGAAAACAGCTTAAATACGAGTCCACGCGATTCATTAATAAAATATCGACGCATACTTTACGAAATGTCACTTTAATTTTAATACCTGGCAACACAGCCCTATATAATTCATTTCCAACGTAATTAATCGAGGCTTGCAACATGAATGTGACATTTTAAAATAAATTTTCACTTTCTGACCTATAGGTAAGGCGAAAGAATATTTAATTTCCGATAGTGATATTATTATTTAATATCAACTTATTTATTTATTACACTTTAATGATTCATGACGTTAAAGGTTAATAATTGAAGTTAACATTTAAGTGACATGTAAATTTATTTATTGCCAGTTATGAAAATGTATTTTTTGTGTCAGCGGGTAATCGAAAGTGTATATTTCATTTTTAAAGCTTTAAAGAGCAATGATTTTTTTTATGGTATAAGCCGGTAAACGAGCAGACGGATCACTAGATGGTAAGCAATCGTCACCGCCCATTGACACCCGTATCACCAGAATTTAAGGGTTGGGGTATCGGGTATTGGGAAGATTGGGTGGGGGGTTATTGTGCCTCCGGTAACTTCACTTGCATAACAAAACACAACACAAACGTTGTTTCACGTCGGTTTTCTGTGAGGCCGTGGTATCATTCCGGCCCATTCATGGCTCTCCCACACTTATTGCCCAGATGATATATTTGATACTTATATAGTAAACAATAGTCCCTTTTTTGCTTAAGCCTATCATTTGAAATATTGTCAATAATATCACTTTCGCTCTCCTATACAAGAATCATTCTTTATTGACTACGTGCCTCTTTTTATCGTTGAGGAAATATAGGGAAAGGTTGCGATTATTGGACCAGGTCTTTCATTGGACCACCACTCTATTTCCAAAACTATGCAAGCTAGCAGTACCTAAACTTAACGGAACGAGTCCGCGGCTCAGTTGCACCCCCCTCTTACCTTTGGGACGCTGCGGCGCTTGGCGAGGAAGCATGGGTGTCGTTGTGTTTGCGGCGGTCAAAATCTAATTATTTCGTTTAGTAACTTTCGTGAGACATACTAAATTAATTATTATGTTATCGGCTTACTAACGTACTGTTTTGACGAGGAACTCGACTAGTTTCAAGCCATGCTAGAGGCTCATATTCATGAGCAGCATTCCGCGACACACGACGCGGCGATTGTCGCGCTGCTACTGGCTATTCGAGGATCGCGCCCATCGCGCCCTCTGTCTGTAATCGCGCGCACTATCTGGCGCGCGCGACGATGTTGGCTCGTTAGACTCGTTCGCCGGCGGCTGCGCAGGTGTTAGATTCGATTCTCGGGTCGGCGCAAAATCCGGTGCTACATACCGCGCTCACTGTGTCACACTCCAGACCCGCAACATTGTAGGTTGACGCAGATTGTAGACTCGGCTTCCAGGCAGGTGGTAATGCCCAGCCACCGTCTCTGTTGAAGTTGGGACGGCGACTTATTTCGATGGCCTCACGTACTTTCCGCGGTACAAAGTATTTCTCCCTCGCTAGTACGGAGACCTTGTCGAAGCGAAGGAAGTGAGCCGTGCCCGCGCTACAAGCATGCTCGGCTACTGCCGATGTATGGGTGTCCCTGTTCTTCACACTGCGTATGTGTTCTTTGAGTCTGGTTGTGATGTTGCGGCGAGTTTTCCCGATGTAACTCGAGCCACAGTCGCACGGTATCAAATCTATAAATTCACCAATTATCAAAACTCCCGGAAAACTTTCCAGGTAACCCCCTTTTTATCTACCAAATGACTGGACTATAACCTAAAACCCAAAAATTCTCAACCAAAAATAATAATAATCAGTCATCATTTTACGCCGTCACGTCCAATCCACCGCTAACCGCTAATACCAAACCATCCTGTCATTTATTGACGTCAAAACAAATGGGCGAAATGTTACAAGAAATAAAAATTAAAAGTCCCCACAGCTAAGAATGTCTCCACCAATGAGAGCGGCATAAATAATCAGCGGAGAGTACGTCTCGGCAAATTACCCAGAACGGGCGGGTTGGAAATTGATGGCAACACTGAAATAAGTGCGCCATGTCAACTATGTTGGCTGTCGGCGCGCTTGCCTTCGCCTTTTTTTTTCTTTTCGTCTGTAATGATTCGAGCGGCGCGTTCTAAATTGGTCCTATTGTAATTATGGCGGGCTTTTTATTTATGGGGCGATCGCTTGTCGTTTTTTGAGGTTATATTTCGTTGACAAGGGTTTTTAGGAAGTGTCGATGTATTGATATTTGATATTGAACGGGTTTTATTAATGAGAGTGTGAGATACATTCTGGTACGCCAGTTTAATTAAAATTATGAATTATGTACGAGTCGTGTAACAATGAGAATCTATTACACCGAACAGTGCAAAGTTTATGCACTATTAGACGCAAAAATCTGTGAAATAATGATTTGTCTAGCTCGAAAAATGAAGCCATACACATATTCCGATTAGTTATACTATTTATTTATCGGCCTCACAGAAAACCGACGTGAAACAACGCTTGCGTTGTGTGAGTGAGGTTACCGGAGGCCCAATTCCCCCCCTTCCCAATCTTCCCCATCCCCATTCCCGAACAACAACCCTAAAATTCCTAACTCCCAAAAAGCCGGTAACGCACTTGTAAAGCCTCTGGTGTTTCAAGTGTCCATGGGCGGCGGCGATTGCTTACCATCAGGTAATACGTTTGCTCAATTGTCTCAAAAAAAAATATATATATTTCATAGAAAAGACATGCATAATTCTACAGCTTAAGCCATGGTTTTACTATGAGACTGTAACTATAGTTCTTCAGATTAGAGGCTACTAGAGATGCAGACATTTTCTATGGAGCTTAAAAGCTTAGGTCAAGGTAAGGGGCTCCGGCTCAAAGCAGAAGGAACGGGTGGCTTTTAGTCAATAAGAATCTGACACTTCCTCTCGCCTCGTTCAAGGCGGGAGAAGTGATAGGGTGATTTTCCCCCGTATAAAAAAAGAGAAAGTGTCAAAACATTGGACAGTATTTTTGACAGATGCAGTGATTGGACAAATAGGATCAAACGCTCCAATAGTGTCATGCGTCATTTAATCAGCATAAAGCTAGCCCTCATTCTAGCAGACTGATATGTGTAACTTAATCTTATACCTAAGGTACCTATAGGTATTTACTGGGGCTCCGGCTCAAAGAGCAGGAGTAGAAACAGAGTGGTTTTTAGTCAGTAAGAGTCTGACACTGCCCTCTAACCACGCCCATGGCAGGAGAAGTCATTGAATGATTTCCCCCTTAAAAAAGTCTAGGTATTGTCCATTCACAGCCTAATAAACATTTCCACTTGAAGATATCTCGCCAGACGTCCATACAAGAATGGCCAGACTCATTATATTATTCAAATAAAAACCTAGACTCATAGCCTGGAAAATTACTATTCAAATGTGTATATAGTGACTGGTTCTGTATGAAAAGACGTCCATTTTGCTCATTATAATATATCAAACAGAAATAATACAAAGGGCGTAATATTTTATAAAAAAACTAGCGACCCGCCCCAGCTTCGCATGTATGCAATGGTGATATTATTATGCATGTATTATACATATAAACCATCCTCTTGAATCACTCTATCTATTAAAAAATACCGCAACAAAATCCATTGGGTAGGGACAGAGAAAGCGACTTTGTTTTATACTCTGTAGTGAAGACCAGTCTTCTGCCTCATTGGTCAAGTCTTGTAGTAATACGGTAAGTGCGCTGGCAGCGTTCTTGCCACCTTTTTGTATTGACGTTATGGAATATATCACACGATATTCGATTTAAAGTTCAAATTTAATTGATGGGTTGGAGCGGTGCTTGATAAGTCTGTCGTTCAGTCTTAAACAACCAGGTTTAGGACCACCACAGATGGGGCCCAGTAGGGCTGATGACTAATTTGGAACTGCGAAATACCTAGCGGGTTTACCGGGGCTCCGGATCGAAAAGCAGGAAGAAGAACGGAATGGTTTTTAGTCAGTAAGAGATTGACACTCCCTCTCGCTTTGCCCAAGGCGAAAGAAGTCATTGGATGATTTTGCCTCTTAAAACAAACACAGGTTAAGGACAAAGCCCTGTTGCCTTAGTCTCTATTCAACTATGTAGTTCCCTAATCTCTTAACACCCACGCGAAGAGTAACGATGCAGACAAAACATAACTATGTTACACCTTGCCATCAACGCCAAAGAAAACAGCGATAGTAACACTTTTCCTTCCAGAAACTTCCAAGGTTACTTCGAAAGCTTAACTATGATATATTGAGTAGCACCGGCAGACATATTGCTGCCGCCATCTTGGTTTACGTGTAGGACCTGAAGTTGAAATACACAGGGGTATAAATATACGCTTACAATAACCTAATAACACTTTTTTAATAAAGTACGTAGATAGGATATGCCCTGGAGATAGGGAGTTGCTGTTTTGTTGGGTGGGTGGCTTGATTGATGTGTTGTTTTTTGAGTGATTCATATGAGTAAAACTGCCTCGTTGGTCAAGTGGTTGCAAGTGCGACTACCGAACTAGAGGGTTCGATTCCCAGGTCGGGCAAAGTATCATTGGGCATTTTTCGGATTTCCAAAATTTCTCAGTGGTAGCACGGAATTGGGCCCAGTATATGGCAATAGGCTCACCCCCATAAGGCCCATGTAATAACATGGTACTTATAACACAAATTGTGAAAAGTGGATGTACATTGTATAGCGGCATTAAATGCCGTAATGTGCACCTCTGCCTACCCCTTCGTGGATAAAAGGAGTGACGTTACTTTGCGTTGCGTTATATGAGTAATATACAGAATAACATTACGTTTTAATCCTCGAAGGAATTCAGAGGTTCACCATACACATATCACTTAGGTGTAAGCACTCAATTCTCACCAGTAACAATAACATCATCAACAGCCTATAAGTGGCCACTGCTGACTAAAGGCCACTTCTCGCACGGAGAAGGTTTGAGCATTTATCACCACACATGCTCAATGCGGGTTGGCGATTTCAAGCTTTTAATTAGAAATTACTTTTCAGACCGGTGGGACTCTCCTCTCTTGCGAAGGTGGATAAGTGTTCAGACACACTTATCCTAACAAAGTGGCTAATTATGTACCTATAATTATAATTTAATACTATAATACTACTAAGTAGTAGTACAACTTAGCCTAATGTTAGTACTAACATATATGGATGTTTATCTGAATTAATTTTTTTGAATTTGAATTTGAATAAGCCCAGGTTTCCTCACGATGTTTTCCTTCACCGTTTGTCAGTGGTGTCCAAATAATCTTAGAAAGTACTTATAACTCTGAAAAAGTACATCGGTACTTGCCGTTGGTAGGTTTCGAACCCGCACTCACATGCATGAGAAGCCTCTCTTAAACCTCCAGGCTACCATGACCCTCCGAACCACCACCGCTCGTATTAATATGAGTCCCATGTAATAGGAGACTACAGTGAATTAATATTAACAGAATCATAGAATAAAACATTTTTTGGACCCTAAGCCCCAATTAGCAATAAAAACAATACATTAAAAAAGTATAATTACAAAATGCCATCCAAAACTTCTAATTTAAGACGCACTTTACCAAAACATAAGCACCATTCATAAATTCAAATTCACATTGACACCCCTAAACCGGATAAATCCAGTTTGCACCGGAAAAAAGCGCCCCTCGCCAGTTTTGACATAAATAAGGGCATGTAAGCTGGTTATTAAGTTTAACTAAATAACTTGAACTGTCCCTAGGAAGTCTTAAGACGGAGATGATAATAAATTCTGGTCCCAACCGTGGGCAATGAATCAATGGGACAAAAGCGGTGGAGTCGCTTTAGTACTAGTAAACTTTTGTAATAGGTACGGGTTAGGAAATTTTGGGAGTATTTATTGTGGCGATTGGATGGAATTTTTGGCAATTTTAATGTGGGAAATAAGTAATTGGGAACTCTTGAGATGGAATCATGGCACTATGTTGTTCGTTCATTGTAATATGTTTGTAATGTATGTATAGTATTTATAAATTTTAATGTATTTGTTTATAGTATTTGATATGTTCCTATGAAGCCAGAAATAAATAAATAAATAAATAAAAATATCATCAATAGTCTATTAGTAGCCACTGCTGACCAAAGCCTCTTCTCACACGCAGAAGGTTTGAACATTAATCACCACGCTAGCTCAATGCGAGTTGGCAATTTCAAACTTATAATTAGAAATTATAAGCCCAGGTTTCCTCACGATGATTTCCTTCACCGTTTGACAGTGGTGTCTAAATAATTTTAGAGAAAACATTTAACTCAGAAATA